>NC_142516.1:171530000-171830000 GCF_057876585.1 Rhinolophus sinicus | reverse complement strand
TATTGCAGCATTATTCACAATAACCATAGTTATGGAAACAACCTAAATGTCCATTGATGAGTGAATGGATAAAGAGAATGTGCTATATGTAAAGTTCAGGCTTTAAAAAGGGAAATTCTGTCATTTACAACAGTATGGATGCACATGGAGGGCATTATTCTAAGTGAAATAAGCCAAGCAGAGAAAGACAAATAGTTCATAGTGTTACTTACATGTGGAATCTGAAAAAGAAAGTCAAACAAACATAAAAATAGAGTAAAATAGTGGTTATTAGGGCCTGAGGGCTGGGGTAACAGGGAAAGAATAGTAAGAGCGTCCTCCAAACTTTCAGTTCTTAAGATGAAGAATAAGCTCTGAAAATCTAATATATAACATGGAGACTATAATTGAAAATATTGAATTGTATAATTGCAATTTTATAAGAGAGTAGAACTTAAGTGTTCTCAAAAAAAAAAAAAAAGAAGAAACAGTAAACATTTAAGGTGATGAATGATGGTTAATTAAGCAGATGTTTGGAATTCACAATGTATATCAAATTATCATGTTGTACACTTTATATTAGTTTTATTTGTCCATTATACCTCTATAAAATTGGGGAGTCATTATGTGCACATACTGACAATTTTTTTCCCCAAAGTTTCTATACCATATCCCATTCCTAACACCAATGTTTTAAAGTTTCAGTTCCTCCACATTTTTGACACTTGGTATTATCAGTCATTTTACTTTTAGCCATTATGTCAGTGTGCAGCAGTATCTCATTGTGGCTTTAACTTATGTTTTCCTCATTATTAATCATATAGAGAACTTTTTCAGATTTCATGTATATATATTTTTGAAAATACTTATTCAAATTTTTGCCTGAATTTTTTCAGAGTGTATTCTGGACAGAAATACTTGGTCAGTATGTGATTTACAAATATTTCTCTCAATCCGTGGCTCGCCCTTTCATTTTCTTAAAAGTGCCATTTGAATAAAAAGTTTTAAATATCTAATAAATACAATTATGTTTTACATAGTATAGCTCTTTTCATAGCTAATACATTTTTGCCCAATACAACATCACAAAGATTTTCTTCTAGTATTAATTTCTGGAAAGTTTACATTTTTAGCTCTTCATTTAGGTCAAGAGCCATGTTGTGTTTATGGTGTGAAATAAGGTTTAAAGTCCATTATTTTGAAATACATATATTTAATACTTAGCATTTTTTGTTAAAATACTCACATTTCCCTTCCCAGTGAATTACCTTGGCACCTTTGTCGAAAATCAATTGACCTTTTAAATATGGGTATATTTCTGGTCTACCTACTCTGACTTATTGGCATATTTTTTTCTGAGAATTATATATATTATTAAATGCGCATTGTCTTAATTGTTAAAGCTTCTATTAAACTTTGGAAGAGTACAATTGACCCTTAAGCAATAAGGGGGTTAGGGGTACCAATACCCTATGCACTTGTAAATTCAAGTATAACTTTTGATTCACAAAAACTTAACTACTAATAGCCTACTGTTAAACTGAAGCCTTACCAATAGCATAGACAGTTGATTAACACATAATTTCTAATATATATATATATATATATATATATATATATATATATATTACTCTTACAATGTATTAATGGTAAGCTAGAGAAAAGAAAATGTTAACAAAATCATAAGAGATAATATATGTAGTTTTTCTTAAATCTCCATATAAGTGGACGAGCACAGTTCAAACCCATGTTATACATGGGTCAAATGCATGTGTAACTTAGAAGTCTGCTGCTTAATAATATCCTTCATATCACATTGCTAATTCAATACTAGATGGTAAAAATTGGACAGATTCGGTTCTAAATTCTATGAGTCAAATTAAACTGAATTGCTAAAAGAATGGCATAATCCAATTTTATGGATGACAAAACTAAACTTAAAATTGAATGCTTTGGCTATGATTTCTCAGATAGAAAGTAGCTTGTTTAATCTAACATTCAGGTTATTCAGACACTCAAATCTATCTATACAAACCCAAATTGTTTTTGTGCCTTCTAAAATATTTTAATAACATTCAGCTTACTGAAAGATTCATAATGATTGAGCACAGTTAGCACATCATTTGTTTTGTATCTTCAATGTTATCCTTTTTTAAAGTACCTTATTGCACTTTATATAATTTTACAAACTAGGTGTTATTACCCCATGTTGTATTAAAGTATAAGTAAAATTATGTATCTGATGTCAGCCATTGATAGGTGGAAATATTGCTGAGCCATCTAATCATTTTATTGGCTATTGGCATGTTACTTTATTTAGATGCTACTCTTTCTTTAGTTGTGGAACTCAGAGTAGAGAACCTAACATACACTTCCTCTTTGTTGCTACAGCTGCTAAAAATGTATAAAATGAGGATAAAATTTGTTAAATGGCTTTCCCCAAATTACATAAAATTGATGTTATTATTTCTTTTACTTTTTTTTTTTTTTCTTTTTTCATTCTACAGTGACTGCTCACATTAGAGTGGTAGCTCCTTGAGGGAAGAAACCTGGCTTTTGGTTATATCTTGCAGGGGATATAGGCAACTGAATCAATACAGATCAGAAAATACTGTTGGTAATAAAGTGATATGTCAACTCCCTCACAAAGTCAGCAAACCATATACTGGGCTGTAGAATGTGGCAGTAGGGTATATTGATTAATAAATTATTTTCTTTAAAAAACTTAAGCTCTGTAGTAAAAACAAACAAAAAATGTCGGGGAAAATAATGACAGTGAAGTTACCCAACCTCTTTGTTCCTGATTTATATAATCAATAAATTAGAGACACCTCTATGTATAGTATGTACCTCATAGTATCACCTCACGTGGTGACAAATGTGGCAGCTGAATAAATTAATAAAAATGCCTGTAATACAGAAAAACTGTTAAGAATACTTATGTTTCTATTGTTGGTTATTTGTTGTTATCATTATATAGAGACTTTGACAATAACCACAGAAGGAAAAACAGTTTTCATGGAACAATTGGCAGGTTACAGGAGGGCTTGCTTTATCTGGGGTTTGTGGCAATATTGGCTTGTGATTTATTTATCATCCTCTGTATGTGTGATAAATGTTAAGAATGCAGGGCTATATGAGAAGATTCTGTTTGGATCCTGTCCTTAGTGATAATAAAATGGTTATTATTATCGTAGTGTGCAACAATTATCTAAATATTTGAAACACCTTAAAAATTTTTGATCCGTTTAACCGAACGTCCTCAGATAACATGGTAAGTTTACAGAGATTTCTGAAAGCACAGTCTTCTGAAAAGGGGGAAAAACAACAAAACCAAAAACAAAACAAACAAACAAAAATTGACATTTTCAGACACTTTTCTGTCTCCTCATCCACTTTGGTGCAAATATTTAGCACACATAAACATGGCTTTATCATTTTCATAGATGAATGATGGAGGAAAGCCAAAAATGGCATTAACCTATCTATGAATAATTTTAAGTTTTTATTTCCTAAGGAAATTTTTAAAAAAAATAAGAAGTATTTTTAAAAAGCATGTGGTTCAATTGTTTATCAAGTTATCAAAAGAGGTTATTCTTTTGATGACAATACCATTTTCACTAATATCTTAATTTCAAAATTCAGATAAATATCCTTTATTATTCACTATAATAAAGCTTGGTTTTTTACCACATACCAATTTATTGAAGTAGTTATTTCCAAAATTAGTTTCCCCAATTCATAATATTAGATCAATATTCTTAAAATCTTTGAGCTATATTTCAAATATAAATATCTGAACACTCTAGATTAAAAACAAAACTATGGGAATTTTTATAAATCCCTTAAAAATATGAAAAGTTCATGTAAATTAAAATGTATAAACTGTGTGGGGGGTGGGAGATGACATTTATGGAAGTCTTCAATTAGCTATGTTTTTTCTTTCTTTCTTTCTTTTTTTTCTTTAATTTTCTCACCAGGGTTGCCACTTAAGCTCAATTGATTACAAAAAGGTATATCTTGCACTTGACTGTTGTAACACACTTTATGAGTTGAAAAATCCCAGGGTATAATGTTTATTCTTGCTGAGTTGCAGAATATAACAGCATGATGCAAAATATATTTTAGTAAATTATGAAATATGCATATGTAGCTTTTTGGGAAGTTTTCCATGTGAAAGTTTTCCATGAGTCTGGGAGGACGTATTTTCAGTACTCAGGAGGTTGTGATCACAGCTGCTTTGCAGTAGAGTAATAGCCAAATTAGCAGTTTTTTTCTCTGCGATAAAGCAGCAGCAGCACCATTTTTATGATCAACTGATTAACTGGAAAATGGAGGTTCTAGTATGGGCACAGTAGTTAGCATTTGCACCCCACAAATCATCCTTAGAAGCCAACATGATATGATAAACAAAATGTATTTTGTTTTACTGCCCATTGTAATATGGTTAACATTTTATCTTACTTTTAAACTGATACTTTATGATGTTTTTGTTTTGTTTTAGCTTTGGTTGTGCTGATTTTTTTGGCAGTTATTCCAAGATACTTAAAAATCTGCTGATGTTCCACATTAAACACTAGTAGAAAAATGTAACTAATGGGCAATCTACTGAGGTAACATGTTGGTTCTCTATTTCCTCTACTGCCCTTTTATATTTTTGGTGTTTTTGCATGAAAAGATGATAGTACTTTGCTAAGAAACCAATCTTCTGTTTCTATTTATTTTCTCTCATTTGATATTTTTGCTAAAAGTTCATTTAAAAAAGTGGGTAACTTCAAATTAGTTCCTCAAATATCAGTTTTATATTGTCATCCCCAAAGTCACTTCATTAGATATTACTTGAATTAGATCATATACACTGCTAAGATATTATGAACACCCCCTCGGAAGTACTGTACCAGGTTACCTTATATGTATTTTTTCTATTAATAATCCTTACCACAATCTTCAAAATTCTTATTTTCTTAATTTTAGTGGTAAATAGATGTTTCTGTAAAGGCAGTCTACACTTGGTCAAGAATATACTACTGACTATCTAAGGTTAAGTTACTTATTTCAGAATTGGAACATCAGAAATATCAAGTGCTCTCACTTAATTCAATAAAATCATTTGTTTGTGTTTTGCTTTTTTCTTGACATCCTACGTGACCCAAATTGCCACTATACTATTGCTCACATATAATATTTTGTGAAGATATTATCTTAAATATTTACCTATCCATAGTTTACTTATTTTGTTTCTCTAGTTAATCTATCCTGAAGTATTTATCTGTATTTTATGAACTTTCAATGTATTGGAAGACTTGCATTGCACTTGTATATACTTAATAATTACATTGTATGACTTACATAATAGCTGGCTGTACATATGCTTCCACTAGAATATAGGGTAGGATAAACTTTTCCCCATGTCTTCTTGATTAATTAATTATGTTAACAGCTCTATTGAGATGTAATTGATATACAAATGACAGCATATATAATGTGCACAATTTTGATAAGTTTGGACATAGGCAAATACCACAATACCATCACCACAATCAAGGTAATAGACATATCAAACACCTCCCAGAGCCGAGAGTTTACTTATGTTTGTTTCTCTGTGTTTTTTGTTCTGTTTTTTGTTTGTTTGTTTGTTTTGTTTTGCTTTGTTGTTTTTTTCTGTTTTGCATGTATGTGGTAAGAACACTTAACATGAGATCTATCCTCTTAAATTTTGAAAGCACAATACCATATTGTTAACTACAGGCACTATGTTATACAGCTGATCTTTAGAACTTATTTATCTAGCATAATTGAAACTTTACACCCATTGAATAATAACTCCCCATTTCACCTATCCCTTAGTGACCTCTATTGTATTCTCTCCTTCTATGAGTTTCACTACTTTTGATATCTCATATAAGGGAAATCATGAAGTATTTGTTCTTCTGTAACTGGCTTATTTCACTGAAGCGAAATACCTTCCAGGTTCATCCATGTTGTGGCAAATACTGTTTCCCCAAAAATAATACCAGTTCTTATATTAAGGTTTGTTTCAAAAGACACATCAGGGCTTATGTTCAAGGGATGTCATTCTGAAAAATCTTGCGAGGGCTTATTTTCCGGTTAGATCTTATTTTCAGGGAAACACGGTGATAGGATTCTTCTTCTTCTGTGTTAAGTGTCTTTTCTTTTTTTTAATGACTGAACAATATTTTATTGTATGGATATATCACGTTTCTTTTTATCCACTCATCTGTTGATGGGCACTTAGGCTGTTTCTAAATTTAGCCATAGTGAAGGGTGCTACAGTGATCTAAAAAATTGAAATCAGGGTCTTAAAGAAACATGTATTTATAATGTGTATCTTCAGGATTATCTATGATAGTGCTTAAGAGGTGCTCTACAAAGACTTAACTGATAAATGAAAGAGAACAAGATTAAGACAGACATTTTTATTTGACATACCTTTTATTATTATTATTATTTTTAATCTTGGCTCTTTTGCTGTAAATTAGAACCAGTTTTATCTTTTCAAAAGAGATAAAAAAAAATAATATTGGACTTTCAGTCAAGATGGCTGAGTAGGTAAATGCTGTACTTGCCTCCTTCCGTGATTACATCAAAATTACAACTCAATTATACAATAACCACCCCGGATAACCACCTGAGAACTAGCTGAATAGAACTCCTATTCTTAAAGATATAAAAAAGAAGCCACATTGGGAGTGGTAGGAGAGGTGGGGATGCAAAACAGGCTTGTGCCACACCCATCCATGTGCGGCAGTTAAGCATCCGGAGGTATAGATTGACTGCAGAAGTCCCCACTGAAGAGGGAGGGGTCCTAGTCCAGAGCACCAGTGCTGGGAAGAGGAGTCCCCACAACAGCTGGCTGTGAAAATCAGTGAGGATTCTGTCCTTGTGAGATGGAAGGCTGCTACTAAGCCAAGCATTCTCTTGAAAGTCACCATGCACAGACTCACTCACAATCACTAGCCCTAAGCTCCAGCAAAGGGACAGCAGCTTGACAGGTACCAGAGACATATATTGAGGAACTAAATTGTCTGGGTTGGGGTGAGGGTTGGAGGTACAGCTCTGTCTCTGGTTCCAGCTGACACCATTGTACCTTTATAGAGTCCTACCCACACAGGTATACAGTGCAGGCAGGCACCGTATCTGAGTTTCCATTAACACAGATAACACCTTTCTTGCTGCATCTTTGTGATTCTCAGACCGTGTTCCACCCAATTTGTGCACCCTACCAGAACATGTTTCAGAGACTAACCCAAAAAAGAAGCCAGTCAGGGTGCATGCTGAGGACTTCTCTAAAATCTCTCAAAGATATGCAAATCCCAAAGAAGCAGTGGTAGCTTTGGCATGCCCCATGTCTCTTGTTAAATGTCCCCATGCCCTGCATTTGTGACAGCCAGCATAGGTTTATAGCATAACCACACTTAGGTGCCTTTAAGCCCCTCACCGGCAGCTACCAACCAAAGATCACTTTGTAGCACTTACCAAATGGCCCAGGCTGGACAAAGACAGTGACTGACTTTGTCCTGCACCAGAGCCCCTCCCAAGAGGCCCCAGAACCCACACACCAGGTGGCCAGCTTCAGACAACACTAGAGCACTATCTGATTATTGCCACAAATGGCATACCCAAAGGGTGGACTTGGCACACATTGAATCCCCCACTAAAGCAAACCCTAATTCATGGGGTCATCCCCAACAGAAGTCACAGTCAATCCTCACAGCCAGTCAGCTTGAGCCTCAATCCCACTCACTGATGTGTCAATAGCAATCAAGGCTCAACTATAGCAGAAGAGTACACACAACACACAAAAATGACACCTCTGAAGCACCTGTTTCAGTTGAATAAAAAGACTGTGCCACTAGGCACCTCAGGACACCTACTGCCTAAGACCACCCTGTCAAAACTGCAAAATGTAGCAGATATACCTAATACATAGAAACAACACAGGGAGGAAGCCAACATGAGGAAACAAAGACATATGTCCCAAATCCAAAAGAAGAACTAAACAAATTGTAGACAAGCAATCTACAAGATGCAGAGTTCAAAACACTGGTTATAAGGATGTTCAGTGAACTTAGGGGAAAAAGTAATTATCTCAGTGAGAACTTCAACAAACAAATAGAAAACATTAAAATGGAGATAAAAAAAATGAACATTAAAAAGGAGATAAAAAAACATAAAAAAAGAACCAGTCAGAAATGAATACAATAAGTGAAATGAAGAATACATTAAATAGAATCACAGCAGAGTAGAGGAAGCAGAGGCTTGAATCAGAGACTTGGAAGACAAGATAGTGGAAAATACCCAACTGGAATAGCCAAAAAAAAAAAAAAAAAAAAAAAGAATTGTTTAAGGGATCTCTGGGCCAATATCAAAAGTAACAACATTCACATCATAGAAGTACAAGAAAGAAAGAGAACAACACAAGAGACTGAAAACCTATTTGAAGAAATTATGATTGAAAACTTCTGTAACCTGGTAAAGGAAATAGACATACTAGTCCAGGAAATGCAGAGTCCCAAAAAAGATAAACCCAAAGAATCCCACACTTAGACACATCTTAATTAAAATGCCAAAGGTTAAAGACAAAGAGAGAATCTCAAAAGTAGCAAGAGAAAAGCAGTTTGTTACCTACAAGGGAGCTCCCATAAGACTGTCAGCTGATTTCTGAACAGAAACTGCAGACCAGAAATGATTGACATGAAATAGTCAATGTGATGAAAAGTTAGGACCTGCATCCAAGATTACTGTAGCCAATAAAGCTATCATTTCCATTCGAAGGACAGAAAAAGTGCTTCCAACATAAGAAAAAGCTAAAGGAGCTCATTACCACCAAACTACTATTACAAAAATTTTAAAGGCTCTTCATTAAGAAGAAGAAAATAATAATAAATAAAATAAAAATATGAATAAGAAAATATTGCAAAGAAAAAGCATTCTCACTGACAAAGGCAAAACATACTAAAAGCAGTGGAACAATCAACACTAAATCTACTAAACAGGTTAAAAGACAAAAGTAGGATGATCATTTATAATTAAATAGGAAATTAAGGTATATACACAAACACACACAAGCAAAAGAAGTAAAAGATAATGACAAAAACAAACATGGAAGGGGTGAGTAAAAATGGTAGTAATTATAAAATGTGTTCAAAATTAAGTGACTGTAACTTAAAATAGACTGCTATAATCATACCTTGGTATATATGAAACACATAGTAAGCACAAACCAAAAATCTACAAGAGATATACAAGAAGTAAAGAAAACAGAATCCAAATACAACATTACAGCTAGTCAACAACATACAAGAGAAGAAAGCAAGAGAATAAGAAAAAAGCAGAGAACTACAAAAACAATCAGAAAACAATAAAGTGGCAATAACTACATACATATCAATAATTCCTTTAAATGTAAATGGATTAAATGCTCCAATCCTAATGCAAATGAAATAAGAAGTTGTACATATATACAATAGAATATTTCTTGACCATAAAAATAAAATTAATAATAATAGCAATGATAAAAATAATAATAATACCAATGAAGTCTTACAAGTTGCAAGAACATGGATGAACCAGAGGATATTGTGATAAGTGAAATAAGTCAGACAGAGGACAAAATACCATGCAATTTTACTTATATGTGGAATCTAAAAAACAAAATAAATGAACAGACAAGATAGAAGCAAACTCATAGATACAAAGAACAAACTGTTGGTTGCCAGATGGAAGAGGGTTCAGGGGGCTGGGTGAAAAAGGTGAAGGAATTAAGTACAAATTGGCAGTTACAAAATAGTTATCAGTCTGTACAGTACAACTTAGGAGATATTATCAGTAATATTGTAGTAACTATACATGGTGGCAGGTGGGTACTAGACTTATGGGGGGATAACTTCATAAATTATATAAATGTGTAATCACTGTGCTGTACAGCTGAAACTAATACAATATTAAATGTCAAATGTAATTTAAAATTTTAAATGTTAAAAATAAAAAGGATATAATATTATGTGGTCAAAACAGTCATGATGAATGTCTTCTTTTAAAAATGTGTGTTATTATTTAGTAAGTTGTATTGCATACTAAATATTCAGTAAATGTTAATTTATCATGCCTTAAAAATGCTCTGGATTTATATTGGATATGGAAATATTTTGATGGTCCCCATTGAATCTACCTTCTTCATAAGAACAAGATTTACCATTGAGAATCACCTCTTGTAAATTTGTGAAGTCAGAGTCGGATTGCAATTTCAGATAAATAGGGGAACATGAATTCTCTCTTTTTACATGGTAAAACTGGGATACACATGAAATCTTCACTCAACCAATCAGATGACTGCCCTGGAAACTTTAATTTTATATTGTGTGCATGTGAAGAGAATAAACCCTTGGAATGTTTTTTATCATAATGCATAGCCATGGGACCACCAACACTAGTTGTAGTTTATCAGACTGTTCATTCGTGCATCATTCACTTAGCCAACAATTGTTAAAGTGCTCTATGTTTAAGGTAAGATTCTAAAAGCTGCAGCTTACCTAATAAGGAAAAGACACATGATAAAATTAATTAAAATTATTGAATTAATTAATATAGAATGTCAAGTTATAAAGGTGCTGTGGTGAAAAACAAAAGTGAAAAGAGGGGTAAAGAATACAAGGGGAGTTAAAATGTGACAGGGTCAGAGAAGACTTCACTGAGAAGGTAACATGTAATAAAATACCTGAGGAAGAGAAAGAACTTCACCATGCATTTACATAAGGGAAGAATATACCAGAAAAGGAAAACATGACTGCAATTGTTTGAGGTTACAGAGTTAGTGGGTGGGAGTATGTACTTTAAGGTTTAGCAAGATTTGAAGGCAACTGCAAAGAACTCAACATTTATCTCAGACTGAAACAAGAAACTTTGAGAAGGCTTCTATGAAATGGGGAATGGTAGAATTCACTAAATGGGAATTCTCTGGCTAGTCTGTTAAGCAGTAACAGTTGGTAAAACAGTTCAAAACAGTGGGACCAGTAGGAAGATCAATGCAATATCCAAATAAGAGACATCAATAGCTGCTGAGATTTACGAATATGCTTTAAATATAGAGCAAACACAATTTGATAACAAATGGAAAGACACAATCAAGAGTGGCACCTAATTCATTGGAATAAGATAGTAAAAATTTGGGGAGACAAGGATTTTGAGGGAAGAACAGAAGGTCATTTTAGGACAAGTTTGAGATGTTGAATAGGTATCCAAATTTAGATGCAGATTACAGACTGGGTTAGTGGTATACGTTTGTGATTTGTCAGCACACTGATAGTATTTAAACTAATGGGAATAGAGGAGATTACCAAAGAGTGAGAGTAGATGGAGAAGCAAAGAGTTCCAGTATTAAGCCTCGGGCGCATCTACATTTAAAGAGAGTAAAGATGAGGAAGAACTTTAAAGGAGAGAATGAAGAAGTAGAGAAAATAAAATTGTAAGAAAACAAAGAGAGATTGGTATCCTGGAGACAAAGCTAAGCAAAGTTTTTGTAAGGGAAGAGATAATTAACTGTTGTAAATGCTGCTGATAGAACAAAGATGAAGATGGAGAATTATTTATTAGTAATTTAGAGGCGACTGAGGAGCAATAATTTTGATGGAAAAGTCGATATATATGTATGTCTGTTTCAAAGCAGTGTTTTTTTTGTTTTGTTTTTTGTTTGTTTGTCTTTTACAGAAATGAATAATAACATGACTGGTAGCACCCATGCAAATACCCAGACTCGTATATGGATCTTAAGTAGCAATTCATATTGAGGTTGTTCCCAGACATATTCAGAGAAGATTGAGAGGCAGGCAGAGTCTCTGATAAAAACTGAAACCCACATAAATCCCTGTTCCTGGGACTAGGCAAACTTTCCTCTCCTTCTGCTACATAATACTAAGAACAAACATAAAAATTTAGCTTCTTGCTCCAGAAAATTCTTGCTTTGGAAGACAGGAATATGAACCTACTAAACAACTTACTTCTTAGAACTAACATCTTTCTCATCAAGTTTAGTTGTGACCAGAGGATAAGGAGGGAGAGGTGTGGTAGATGAGGGTAAACGGGATCAAATATATGGTGATGGAAGGAGAACTGACTCTGGATGGTGAACACCCAATGTGATATAAAGATGATGTGTTACAGAACTGCATGTCTGAAATCTATGTAACTTTATTAGCCATTGTCACCCCAATAAATTTTAATAAAATAAAAAAAAAAGAATGCTTTCAAGACCCTCACCTTTCTGTGCCACCAGTTCAGTGCCATTATATCATAATCTGCCCATTCAAAACCACTGTCTTTCCTCACAAGGTCTACTTTAAAATCATTCACCCCAGGCCTTAAAGCCTTCCCTAATTTCCCTACTTTCATATACTACTATCACTCTGTTAAGGGAGTGTTGTCCCTTTTTCTCCTAGGTCTAAACACGGTAGTTTTGTTTAACCAACATATTGAGGGCATTTAGGAAGAGATACTGCTGAATATACAAAAACCTAAATTTTACAATGAGATTATATTCTTCTCAGAGTCAGAATCCTGTGTTTCAATCCTGGTGAACTACATATCCATCATAGTTTCATCTGGATACTTTGAAACACTGCTAAGGCTACTTGTTCAAAGACACTTTGGGGGTATTAATGAAGGTTATCTGGGTAACAAGGCTATCCAGGGTTACTTTTCTCATTTCAGTCTCTTCTGATGCCCAGAATCTGGAGCTTCTAATGGGGCATACGTATTATGTATACTTTGAAGAAATCTAGCATTTGGTTGACAACAGAAAATATCTTTTCTGAGCAGAGTAGCTTCAAACAAGAATAAGAGCTTTGGAGTTCTCACTGATAATCTCTCCAAAAGAGGTAGACATCTTATGGATTCTGTGTTTTGTTTTGTGTAGGCCAATCTAGTGAAATTCCTACAAATTAATGGGAAGGAGTGTCTATACACTCAATAAATGTCTTTGGTTACATAACAAAAGCTAGAACTGGGAATTGGGGTTAAGCCAGCGGGGTGATCAAACACTGTAATGATTAGCAGCATTTCTTGGTTTTATGACACCTGTCACTCATACAATTTAGTGGGCTTTTATAATCATAATACAAAATTACAACTGAAGAATTCTTGTAAATTGTCCTAGAGACTTGGAAGGAGCCTGTGTAAGTGATCAGTTCTGAAGATTAACCCGTATTATTTTGCAGTAAATTCCCTTAGAATCGCCTCTATTGTGCAGGAATAAGAGAAGACAAAGACATGCCTTCCATTAAAAAAAAAAAAAAAAGCCCACCATGTCACAGTGAACTGTCTGTTATCCAAGTCAGATCAACCTAATAGAGCCAGGTGGTAATATAGGTATTTCTTTTGGTGAACACTGAATTTAATAATCGTTTTAAAAAGAATGATTAAACTAGACATAAAGTAAATGGTAAAGAACTGCCAGTAAGGACATGTAAGATGTCTACTATGCATTCACCCATCTCAGATCCCATAACATCCATAACACTGAAGAGCTGATGCTTTAGGTTGAGCACATCAAATTATGCCAGGAATGATGACAGCTGCTGCCAGGTTGATATTAGTTCATAAGTCAATTCTGGGATGGAATGATAGTGAGATTTATCACCACTGTATTCTCTTAATGAAGACATATCCAACAAAGGAATGATCTTCTCTGCTGTAGCTGGGACGGAAGGTTATTGGCGGTTGCCTGCTTCTATCTGTATGTCAGGGTAACAAATATCGTCCATCTCGCTGGTTGAGATGTGTCGTCTACCTTCCAGAGTAGCCAGATGATGATTTTCCTAGAGGAATGAGCTTTAACCTAGAAAACTTAAACACAAATCTCTCACTCAAGGTGAGCCTTAAAAATGGACAGTGGGTTCAAAAGAGAGAGAATCTATTTCAAAGTCTTAAAAGCCACTGTGAATGGCCGAATTGTGGAACCACTGGTGACAGTAATAAAGTAAGAATTACACTTTCAGTGTACATGGCCACCAGATGTCATTGTGGGAAAACAAAAAAATACTCCAAATCGAGTCTATCTAGTCATTCTCGCTAGTATCCCATTTTAGCCACGATCCGGGCAGGAGCAAAAAGGAGAATATTGTTGGGGTTCAGATGCTCTCAGTTCTATTATATCTAAATAGACTTCCCTTTTTATTTTCCACTCTCAAACTCCTGGGTACCTATGTGCTTCACCAGATAGTCAGGCCCTTGTAGAGTACGTCTATATTCATCTTTTGAGGGTTTTGTTGGAAAGTTTGGCTCCTTGGATTACCCACTTCTGTACATAATGATACCTTCTGTATTTCAGTGTAATTGGCATGGGAAAGCTAGAATGACCTATGTTGGGATTAACAATAGCTGGGATGAGAGTCCAATTATTAGATTACGTAAAATCTGTGTACATCACATGCCGATCATATAACAGAAGTTGTCATGCCACAATATCTATGCAATCCACCCTCCAAAGAAAACAACACTTTCATCCTGAGACCCTTCTATAGAACCCATCATAGCAGTGGCAGAAAATTGAGTAAATATATCTATAAATTGTAAGGTGGTCCAGATGTATAGGGTACTATGTTCATCTCACCTTGAGGTACATAGTCATACCCATGTATATGGCAAAAAGCAAGGTTCTGCAAGCGTCATTATATCCTCTTCATGTGTCAAGTAAATGTCTTAGGGATAGCCAAAAATTTCATGTTACTTTTGTAACCCTTGTGGTTTTAGACATGGACTTTTGTATCACCAATATGATGATTGTGCAATCCTGAGCATATTCCAGATGCTAACCTCTTTGTGGCAGTCCAGTTTTCAGATTATGTATATGTGTGACATCAGATCTAGTTTGTAATTTCATCGTTGTACTTTCTTTCATAAAACATAAGACATATAATAGTGCTTTTAACGGTCCTGGTTTGGGTGACCTAGATACTGACCGCACTAGGCCATTTGCAATAGCCCATAATTTAGTCTATCTGTGGGTGACATGCTCTAGCCAGAGTTCAGACAATTACATGAAATTACCAACACAAAACACTAACAGTTTTGGGGTTGTTTGTTTGTTTGTTTTGTTTTGTTTTGTTATGGATTGTTGAAGCACTCTGTTGGATAACTCAGGAGCAAGAAGAGAACCTTGACTTCTTTTCAGATACGAACTCTTGTAGGTGAGAACAGCTTTAAGTCAGAGCCAGTTTCAGTTTAAACGAAAAATTTAGCAGGGCCATATCTTTTACTATTCCATGTTTATGGAGTTGGTTAAGGCATCAGCAGCCATGCTTGTCTTATTGAATGCAATGTTTTCATTTCAGGATAGAGTTTTCAATGTTTGATCCCATCTTAAGTGATTTTAGCTTAAAGAATACCCCCTGCCAGTGCTGAAATATTGGGTGACAGAACCATTTTTGTTTTGTTGTTGTTGTTGTTGTTGTCTTTAAAGGGGAGAAAAATTGTTTTCACTAAGCATAGGAAACAGATTAAAGTCTATTTGTAGATTAATGGAAAAAATATATGATTCTGTGTCCAGGAAGCCTGGGCATGTCTAGGATTTTCCTCTTGCAATTCACATGTGTTGGAGCATATAATCAGTGATGCTTTGGGTACTAAGGGAAGAAGATGGTAGGAGACCAGGAAACAGTCTTGGCATTCTTACACTTGAAAATGCTCAAAATAGATATAGATATGTTCTGTGATCTTATCAATACTTTTATTTCAATATTTCTAAAAATTATCAGTGTCACCTTTTGAACCCTCTTTGTGAGTACCCAGTGTGATTAGTGTATGATATCTGTCTATCTGTCTATCTATCTATCTATCTATCTATCTATCTATCTATCTATCTATCTATCTATCTATCTATGTATCTATCTATCTATCATCTATCATCTAGATCATCATCATCTTTCTAATTGGTAGTATACTACCTAATCATTTATCTAATCATTAGTATACTAAACATACTAAAGATGTCTTCTTTGTATGTGTGTTCACACTGATGTCTTCAATTCTGATCCATCATAACATGGATATTCTACCTGACTCCCCAAGCTCATCTATAACGTCCAATTCAGTCAGAAACCTGGCATCCACCATCAGCCTTTGCTTTATTTAACTGCTCAGTTCCAGTATAAATGAATAGTGGTTTCAGTTTTCTTAGCCTATATCCCAGTAGGAAATATTTTCATCAACCAGAGTAAAGTGCTTTTATGTAGTTTCTTTTGCCTTTAGTTTTACAAGTTTTTTCATTTCCAAAGTTAGCTAGGTCAGCATCATTCCTCCATCCTCATCAGTGAGTCTGTATTAGACATTTGTAATACAGTTAGATTCTATTGTCATAGTCTGCATACCAGACTGAGATTTCCTTGACAGCAAAATGATACCTTACATTTGTACACATTAAGGTTTATTCTTTTTTCTGTAATGTTCAGTGAGTAGAAAAATTCATGCTATCATGTTTCCACAATTAAGGTTACATATAGAATAGTTTCACTGCCCTAAAATATTCTCTGTGCTTCAATGATTCCTCTCTCTCTCTCTCTCTCTCTCTCTCTCTCTCTCTCTCTCTCTCTCTCTCTCTCTCCTTTTCCTGGCAACCACTAAGTTTTACTGCCTTTATAGCATCCCCTTTTACAAAATGTCATGTCATTGGAATAATACACTATATAACCATTTCAGACAGGCTTTTTTCACTTAGCAAAATGCATTTAAGCTCCATCTATGTCTGTTCATTCTTTGGTTTTCTTTTTATTGATAAATAATATTCTATTGTGTGGACATGCTAATTTCTTTATCCATTCAAAATTGAAGTAGATTTTGCAGTTTTGGGTGATTATAAATAAAAATGCTATAAACAATCACATGCATGTTTTTTGTGTGTGCTTCAGTTTTCAAAACAGTTGGATATATACTTGGAATCACGATTTCTGGATACTATTGTAACACTGTACTAACTTTGTAGAAAATGACCAAACTATCTTCCAAAATGGCTGTGTCATTTTATATTCCCACTAGCCATGAATGACAGCTTTTATTGCTCCCCATCTTCACCAACGGCTGGTGTTTTTAGGTTTTTGGATTTTAGTCATTCTAGTAGATAGATATGCAGTGGTGTCTAAATGTTGCTTTAATTTGTAAGTATTTTTTTTTCACAATAGCAAAATTTAATTCTTAATACAGTCAAGGAAAATTATGAAAATGGCAAATGTATCCCATCACAAGTCAGGCTATGAGGAAGGATATACTAGGTGCCTAATGCGTGGTATGTAGTAAGACTGAGTATCGTCTTGAGGAGATCTGTCATTAACGTGTTTTCTTGACAGTCATCTGTCTTTTTACTCAGGAATCTGAATAAAAGAAGAGTATGGATTGCAGTACTGCTTCTCTTTTTCCCCATCATATTACTTTTAGGTTGAATCATCATCTTAAACCTTCATTAAACAGGAAACGTCACGCTCAGCTGGTCTTACTAATTCTACCATATATATAAAGACAAAAATAATTCCGTATAATACACAGTCTTCAAAGAATAAAAACAGAGTGACTGTATTCCAATGTTTTTCTGAGGTTAGCATAACCTTAGTACCAAAACCTGAGATCACCATAAAGGAAATATCAGGCTGATGTCATTCATAAATACCAAAATCCTAAAACAGTATCAGCAAACTGAATCTGGCAATATATGAAAAGTTTATTATATCATGAGCAAATGAAATGTAACACAGAAATGGTTTAACGTTTGTAAATCAATTGTAATTATATACATTCCCAGAAAAAAAAAAGAGAGAGAGAGAGAGAGAAATAAATAGAAAAAAATAATAATTTGATAAAATTCATCTTCCATTTATAATGAAAACCCTTAGCAAACTAGGAAAATGGGAAGTTCTGAATCTGGTAATGAACATCTACTAAGAGCCTACAGCAAGCATCACACTTAAAGGAGGACTTGAAAACTTTCCTCTGAGTTAGAAAAGAGAAAGCAAAACATTACTTTCCACATTGTTTTATAGGCAAGAAAAATTAAAAAGCTACAGGGATTCAAAAGAAATTAATGAAAATATTGTTATTCTTAGACAATATTATCATATATATTTAAAATCTGTAATAGTCTGCAGATAAGTTATTATAACTAATAGTAAGCTTAGCAAGTTTTCTGAGTACAAGTTCAACATATAAATTTTTATACATTTCTATGTGACAGAAAAGGAAATGTAAACATGATTATTTACAATAGTATCAAAATTTAAAATTCCTGAATATAAATCTAATGGGAGATGTGTAGGCATCTATACATAAATCTGTAGAGCATTACTGATAGAAATTAATTTTTTACAAAAAGGCTCAGGATTTAAGTTTTTACATCAAATACAACAGGAAATTATTAGAAGGAATTAGACTTGTTTTATAAGAGAGACACCTGTTGAGTCTTTGACCACATGCTAGACTCTCCAATTATATGAGATTTCTGCATTTAAATTCATAGAACAAGTCAAGCTAAAATTAAAACACTCATATGCTTCTTTTGAGATGCTTTTGAGTCATTCAATAAGAAATGGGATATATTAGACACAAGGTCATGAATGTAACCCTTGGATACAAATGTGAACATGAATAGTACAATAATCGAGTGGATGTTTTCAGCAATCTAGATACAGAGTAACTAAGCGAGAGATTAGGGGTGAGATTTATTCACACAGCTGATGTAGACAAACATTATGGCAGGTTTGCCGTAAATAGCAAATGCTTGGGTGAAGTAATGGAGCACAGAAGCAGGTAACATGATTTAGAATGACAAGTGAAGACAGGAAAGAATGAAAGTTGCTGTGAGGTCAAGTCTAAGTGATCAAATTATCTGTCATGGATAAAGTAACATGAGGGTGATATTCTCTAAGATGAGGGTATGAATGTCAGAGAATGAATACTAGTTCAGTTGAATTAACTAAACATATAGTTATTAAGTATTTATGGGTGGAAAGCACATGGGTAAGTAGAAGTTGAATTCCCCCTATTACTTCTGTCTTAGTTATATCCCTCATGTTTTACAATAACTATCTCCTTCTGTCTCTTAGGTGATAAGCTTATATTTCTCCTGCTCAATTTAAAATACAACTTAAGCAGTTTGTGACATTCCACTATGAGAATAGTTTGAATATGACTGTGTCTGAAATATGCAAGAGTAGATAGCAGAGATATAGTATGATGTATTTTTTAAATTCTGTATTGTATCTCTCAGAAACAAGATTTGTAACTACTCATACATGTTATGCCGAAGAACCTTGAAAATATTATAACTGGAAGAAACCAGTCACAAAATACCATGAATGGTATAACTCAATTTATATGAAATATCCAGAAAAGACAAATCCATAGATTTGTGCCTGTGGAGAGGATGGGGTTGGGAGCAACTCTGCCTGATGGGTATGGTGTTTTATTTGTAGGTGATGAAAATATTCCAAAATTAGTTAGAAATGTTTGCACAATTCTGTGAATGTACTAACAAAACTGATTTGTGTACTTTAAAAGGGTGAATTGTATTAAATGTGAATTATATCTCACTAAAGATGTTACTTTAAAATTTAAACTACTAAGATTGACTTTACTAACATCATATTTATATATTTTAGTGTCCAAATTGACTTTTTGTTTGTTTTTCCTCTGCTTTAAAATTATTTTTTTAATATCAGAGAAAAATTGCACTGGATGTAATTAACATTCAAGGGAGACTATCCTAGACTATTTAAGTAGGGGAGAGAGATTAAACTTAACTCCACAGAAACAAAAGACAGGAGAATTTTGTTTTGTTTATTTATTTTTATTTTTTAGTTGAAGTTTATTGGGGTGACAGTTGTTAGTAAAGTTATGTATGTATCAGGTGTACAATTCTGTAATACATCATCTATATATCACATTGTATATTGCATTCCTATATACTAACAAAGAAATTTCAGAAAAAGAACTAAAAGCAATATATATTTTTGCAATTGAAACAAAAAGAATAAAATACCTAGGAATAAACTTAACCAGGAGAGTTTTCAAGGATTGGGGTAAGCTAGTGGAAAACTACTAGAAAATATTAGAGGGAAATTGTCAGTGTGATTAGGTTATCTGTGTTCATAATGATCATTGTTGTTATTTTACCTCTGCATGTTAATTATGTTTATTCTCTAGCTGCTTTTAAGGTTATTTATAGGTGGTTTTAAAACTTGATTATGGTTTGCCCTCCATTTCTTGTACTTGGACGATAGTGAGTTATTTGGATCTAAAGATTTAGAGTTAAAAAAAAATTAGCTGACTTACCTCACAGCTCACTGATGCTTTATCCTTTTTTGATATTGTTCTTTTACAATTTGTATTATTTCTTTCTGTATTTCATTTTATATAATGTTACTGCTCTCTCTTCGTGTTCACTAATTTTTTCTTCTGCATGTGTTCAGGACATTTTTTTTTTTGCCTTTCTGTTATTCATTCCCAGTTTGATTACCTGATGACCAGTTAAGATACTCCATATGATTCCATTTCTTAAAATTTTCAATTAAATTTTCTTACATTGACAATTAGCCTTCTACTATATGTACCAGTCTATTGTTCCAACCAAACATTAAAAATAATTCTTTTTTAAAAACACTACCTGCAACATTTAGGGCTGAAACTAAATTCAAACTATTAGATCCTATATCAACAACAACAACAACAACAAAAACTATAAAGAGATGAATTTTCCATGTATGGCTGAATATTATTTAATGGTCATATCTATTAATAGACCGATCTATCTCAGTGTACTTCACTGCCTGGAAACTATAAAGTTGCTTTTCACATTTATTAAGTGTATCCTGTTTCAAAAATTTGAACCGTGAAACAAGTCTAAAATATTTTCAAGGACCTATTATAATGAAAATGTGATCAATCTTTCTAAAGGGATGTAGAAGCTGTTACAGGAATGTGTATTCAATTTAAAATAATATAGTCTAAAGTTCATGTTGTCTATTCCATGATATTAGCACTTAGACCCTTAAAAATTAAATAAAAGTTATAATTAAATCCAATTTTGCTATAGCTTCTGAGCATGAAATCAAAGAAAATTATAAAACCAGCAGTGGGTTAGTATCAATTTTCTTAATAAATTATATTGGTAAAAATAAACAGCACATCCAAACACAGATACTCATTTGGTTAAGCCAACTGTGTACTTGAATAAATGAAAAGTCTTGTAATGGTGATCACGTATCCAAACATAAGTTTTGTTGACCTATCGAAACAGAATTATTTCCTTGGTTGTTTTTGTTATGTTTTCATTTCTTATCATTATTATTCTTGCTACTTATCATTTAGGGTTTGGGAAGTTCCAGGGTCCATGTGAAAGTTTTTTATTCTGAAAAGAAAGTGTGAGCAAAGATCCATCTCACAGAAGTTCAAATTAAAGATTAAAGGGGTTCAGTTCCTGGCGTAATGACACACTGTTAAAAAGTGGTTTACCTAATTTCAAGGATATGTCTCTATTTAGAAATGGATGCAGTTTCAATGATGTCATATAGCTCCATATTTGACCTTGAACAACCCTTCTATGTGTATCATTTATATAATAAAATAGACTTAAGGTAAAAAACTAAAGAGAAAAAATGATATTATGATTATTGCTCTATTTATCAATATTGTTAATTTACCTAACATATTGGTGGCAACAATATGTTTTATTATGCTAAAAGTAAAACGAAATATTGTTTACCAAATATTTGAGATTTTTGATACTAAAAATAATTTGAATGAATTTAATATGTTTTGACGTATAAATACTGTGTAGGAAGACATGCTAAATTTATCTGGACCTCAACTCTCCTATACAAACTAAAGCACAGGTTATTTCTACTTTTGTATCAAGCCATTATGATCTAATTACAAATATATGAATTTGAATTATCATTCAAGATAATTTACATATTCAAGGGATGAGAGATATCTTGCCTCAGACGGAGCATTAATACCTATGTAATAGCTCTGGGTACTCATAGATACAAATTATCTAATTTAATTTCTGATGCATGGATTCTCAAAAAATGCTAAGGTAATTTCCCTTTTATCTGATGCATTATTATTTTAAACTGAGTATTTCTCATAATAACCTATATAGAAGTTATTTGTCTTGTATCATGACATCATTCACAAAAAGTGCTACTATTATTCTTTCTAGATTATTTATAAAGTGAGATTCATACTTACTAGATATATATATATATATATATATGTGTGTGTATATATGTGTATATATATGTATATATATGTATATATATGTGTGTGTGTGTATATATATATATATATATATATATATATATATATATATAGAGAGAGAGAGAGAGAGAGAGAGAGAGAGAGAGAGAGAGAGAAAGAGAGAGAGAGAGAGACATAGGTACTGGGAAGGTTATATCCATAATTTAACTTATAGTTTGTCAGTATAAACATGCAATAAAATGTAGATACAGCTTTAAATCACATGCATGGGCCATCCTGATCAACATGTTCATGGTGATTAATAGGACACTTATAGTTCTAAAATGTCTCTGATAACTAACAGTTTGAATGGTTTTTCCAGTATTTCCAGTATGTGAAAATAATATAAATGTAATGAAAATATATTTCCATTTTACATATTAAATTGCTTATTTCTTAAATAATTGTGTACTAGTCTTTAAAAAAGGAAATAAATTAAGCATATATAAATTTTTTAAAAAGCAAGCAAAACTTTTTCAAGAAGTATTATAAGATAATGAACAAATAGAGCCAAATATATCCTTCAAATATATCCTTGCTCAAACTTCATTTGAAATATTTCACGCACTAAAACAATCACTTGCACATCTTATAATATGTAATTCTGAAATCATAATTTTAATACTCATATACACATAAATTCATGATGTAAAATTTTAGGATGGGAGCGCATTTCTGTTTTTGTTTCTCAGTGATTAAATCATGTGTGTGTGTGTCCTTAAAAGAATACAAGCTATTTTCTATTTTCTTCAATTATTGTTTCTGCTACTTAACCAATTAGAAAGCAATGAATCCAGGTGGTAATCAAAGCAGTAGGAAATTACTCTCACAGTATAATTTCACTAGATATTATGTGATAATTATCACTGTAACATCAGCGTTAATGGCAGGGATAATTTAGTTCTCCTACTGGCCCTAGAATCAGGATGACCCCTTCTAGTATCTTCTTGTATATGTAGGATAGTTTCATGATTGACGTTTATGCCAAATGTAAGAAGTAAGCAGTTTAAAGTAGAAACCAATTTGATTTCTACAAAATAATTAGGACTGGAATTGTACCGAATTAAAGTCACTGATTGATAAATATAGTCTTGGAAAGTACATATTTTTGAACAGAGATTTAACCTGCAATTTACAACACACAGAATTATAAAAATACATTTAACCACAAGGAAAAAAAAGGCTAGAGTTACAGTTAGGCTATAAGTTGATTCTTATCATTGTAAATATTAGTGACCATTTGTTGCTTAGAAAGAAGCAATGTATAAAAACAGTCCTACTAAATTTCTTATGTGACTCCAAAGTAATTTTTGAAGGAATTTTCAAGGCACGCTAACATTCTCTGCATTAAAGTAAAATGCTGAACAACATACTTTGCAGGAAAATAAACTAATTATATTTGAGATAGAGATATTTATTACTTAAATTTAGTAGAAGACTGAAGCATTTAATCAATGTTTCTTGCTTCTTAACTTGATTTCCCTTCTTATGTATTGTGTAGGTTTTGGACAACTTAATAGTTTTTTTCTCTAAAAACTTAAAATTTAGAGGAAAAAGTGCCCCGAGTCAAAACAAAACTGCTTTTTTAGGAGTCTGCTTTATTCCTCTGGATTATATTTTCTACCATTTGTGTTATGTATCTGACTTCACTGTCTATACCTTTGGGGCTGATTAGATGATTTCTCTTTATTTTTGCTGTCTCTGTTTCAGTCTGTATCTCAGTGTTCCTCCTGAGAGTTGCTTAAATTGCTTCCCTGCATCACTAGTTTTTTAACCCATCTTCATCTCCTCTTAGGTTACGTTTGTGTAACGGTGCTTACGCCTTGTCTGGCCACCTCCATTCCACTTTCCCAGTATCATTAACATTATCTGTAGAATCATTTAGATCTATTCCAGAATTTCCAAACCTTGACCGTATTGACACTTTTCGTTGGAGAATTATTTTTTGTGTGTGTATGCATGGGGGAGAGGGATTACTGTCCTATGCAATGTTGGATGTTTAGCAGCATCCCTGTATGTACCTGGTAGAAAAACTTCAAGCCAATTGTAGTAACCTAAAATGTCTCCAGACATTACCAAATGTCTCCATGGAGCAATTCTTCAATTGAGAATGACTGGTGTACATGATGATGTTCCTGTCTTGAAACTCTTCTAGATTGTCACTATAGTTGGTACACATAAAGCTGCGTTTTTTCAGTTTGTTTGTTTTTACTAAAATGATTTGTGTTTAAAACATAAGCCTATATATAAATCCTGGTATTACTTTATGTATGTTTAAATTATAGTTACCTAAAATATCTTAATTAATATTAGATTAAAATAGTTCTCTTTATGTAATAGCTAACAGTCATATTCTAAAATATATCAGGCATATCTTTAAGGCTTACTGTGTCTCTTCCATTATTCTAGTTGAATAGCCAGAGAGAAAAATATCACACATTAAACCAGAAACACCTAATGAGATAGAGCTATTTCAAATGGCACTGATTATAGTGTCAGAAAAAATAATAAAGGTGAATAAGGATATTTAAGCAAATTAGAAGATAAAAATAAGTTTCTGTCTTCCATTTCTGGCAGTTCAGTGGATTAGGTTCACTGAACTACATTTCCAATTCTCACAACTAAAATATGTAATATTTTAAAATCCAATGGTGAATTGGAGTAAATTTTTAAAATGCACAGATATCAAAAATAAATTGAAACCATGAATCCTTGGCAGTAAGAGAGCACCAACACCAACTTTAGCTAGGAGTCTTTCTGTTTAGTGCTGGGGAACTGGAGCTGCTTCTGACACTTGCACTAGCATCCAGGATACGTACTAAAGCTTAGGCCTTATTACAGGAAGGGGGTAGGGGATTACCACATTCAAATGAGAATCAAAAGTCTGCAAACAATCCAATGAGGATAACTTTCACTCAGTAATGTGCTGGTTTCAACTTTAGATCTGTGTGAAAGGAAAAAAATACATATTAATCACACAAGTAACAATCCACCATGAGCAAAGTTCAGCAGACTAATGTCTCCTGTCATGCCATTTATTACCTGTTTCAATTATTAAAGCTCTAGACCCTTAAACTATCTTCATTTATTTTATTTTTATTTATTTATTTATTTATTTATTTATTTATTTATTTATTTATTTATTTATTTTTCTTTTTTTTCTTTTTTGCTTTTCCGATTTGGTCTTTTCTGCTATCTTCTCCACCAAATTGCTGATTTGATCCTCTGCTTCCTCTAAACTGTGGTGATGCCATCTAATGTATTCTTCATTTTGGTTGCTGTATTCTACATTTCTGACTGGTTCTCTTTGGTGTTTTCTATCTCTTTGTTGAAGTTCTCACTGAGACAATTTATTCTTCCCCTAAGTTCAATGAGCATCCCTATAATCAGTGTTTTGAACTCTGCATCTGGTAGATTGCTCGTCTCCACTTTTTTTAGTTCTTTCTCTGGAGTTTTGTTCTATTCCCTTATTCAGGACATGTTTCTTTGTTTTCTCATGTTGGCTTCCCCCCTGTGTTTGCTTTTGTGTATTAGGTAGATCTGCTATATCTCACAGTCTTTCCAGACTGGCCTTATGTAGTGGGCATCTTGTAGGGTCCAGTGGCATAGTCTTTCTGTTCACTATTCCAAAGGCTCAAGGGGTTTAATTTCTGTGTGCTGTGTATGCCCTCCTGTTGTGGTTGAGCCTTGATTGTTGTTGGCATATTAGTTGGCAGGATTGACCATTAGCCTGACTGGCTATGAAGCCTATGTCACAGCTAACTCTTGAAGGTTGTATGTATGTATTACTTACAGATCTGAGATTCTAGAATGGGATTAAAAGTTTATGCAGTTGCCTAAAAAATATGTAAATATCTCTATTTTATGTATACATGGTAGTGTCTAGGAATCATGATCTCATTTTACTTCCTCATTGTACAATGCTTAGCAATGAAGTATGATAAGAATTAATCTTTAAAAACCATGAGAGACAGTAATTTTCTCTGTATGTTGGACATTTTGCAATGTTGATGAAGAAAACATAATAGAACAAATGATTTAAGTGGTTATGGCACAAACTGTGAGAGGCTAATGTAAGGTAAAGTGAATAAACTATAGAATTATGGTTTATAATTTTATCCCAGAGAGATAACAAAAATATTAAATTGATATGTTAACTGCTTATCAATCTAACTTCTTCCCTGCTATGACTTTATCAGGTATATTTTGTGCAGGAAGCATTTCCTTTTATTTATTGTACAAGATTTTATTTAAAAAACATATTCAAATGTTAAGCCATTTTATTTTAAATTTAACATAAAAGGGAAAATTCCTAAATGCATTTGGTTCTGGGATCCAATTCCAGTTTGTGTGTGTGCGCATGTGTGTGTGTGTGTGTGTGTGTGTGTGTGTGTGGTGTATTTCCCCATAAAAGCATGAAATATTGTGTACACTAGTTGGTTGTCCTATAATCCAAATCAATCATTCCATTATCTACTCAGAGATAGCATCACATTTCACAGGTTAAGGGCTCAGTCCCACAAGACGGTCCCCCCTTCAGATTCCAGTCACAGTCTTAGGTTGTGTTTCTGACCCACCAGATTCAAATTGGAGGTTCCAATGCCCACTTCCAACTCAGGATGCAAATTTCAAGTCCAAGTTGTCATCCATTCCCATAACACCCTCCTGGTGTTGAATTAATTTCCTAGAGCACTCACAAAACTGAGAGAACATTTTACTCACTAGATTACCAGTTTATTATAAAAGGACATAATTCAGGAACAGCCAGATGGAAGAGATGCACAGGGCAACGTACGCAGAAAGGGACCTGGAGCATCCAAGCCCTCTCCAGGTGTGTCACCCTTTATAAATCTCTGTGTTCACCAACCTCAACCTTCTGGATCCCACTTTATTGGGTTTTAATGGACACTTCATTATATAATCGATTAAATCATTGGCCATTGGTGATGAACTCAATCTCAGGCCCTTGTCTTCATTTTGGAGGATGGGAAGTGAGATTGAAAGTATCAACCCTCTAATCATAGGGGGGTTAGCTCCACTGGTAACCAACCCCCATCCTTAGGTTCTTTCCAAAAGTCACCTCATTAAAATAACAACATATATGTTTATCACTCTTAAAACTTAGGAAATTCCAAGTGTTTTGGGAACTGTGAACCAGGAACTGTGGATGAAGACAAAATAGGTATGAGAAACATATATTTGGTCACTCAAATGACCAAATATTTATTTTCTTATAAATCATAATATCATACTTATTATATTATATTAAAATAAAACATATTGTTTCAGCACGTGAAACTACAATTAATAGTGAACTGGTCCACTGAGCTTGACTTTCTTTGGGTAAATATATAATCTCAGAAAACAGTTACTTTTTTTTTTTTCCTCCTTTTTTACTGTCTATGTACATTTATACTGAAAATCTTATTTCAGGGAATTGTGGGCTAAAATGGAGTTTATCATCAGGAAATTGTCCCACTCCTTTTACTTATAATTTGATTTTATATAAATTTAATACTTTAAAATGAAAATTTCATGAACAAATGTTTGTCTTAATGATGTGATAATTTTGTGTAAATTAAATAATTCTGAACGACTTCAGCTCGAAGACTGTAGGTATAGAAGTTTTCTATTTTTCTAAAGAATAGTCAGTCCAGAGTAATAAACTCTTTACTACATTTCCCACCAATGCCCTTTGAGTGAACTCCTTTTAAGAGGATGATAGGCCTTCGCCTTTCCTATAGGATTGCTAATACTGTCAAATAGAACCAAGAACTTTTACCCTCTGAGATCTCTTGGGACCACTGCTTTCACCTTGTTTCATCAGAGGTGAGCACTTGTCAGTAGGCACATTTAATCATAGGCCATATCGGGAATATCTTCCGGGACCAAAGTGAACCTAAAGTCTACTCTGAGCTCTTAAATAGGTTACCAGACTTTACTGATTGGTAAAGAATCGTGACGTTGCTCCTTATTATAGGAGTATTGAGCCATAATGCAATATATGTTTTAAAATAGAATAGTTTAAAAGAAAAGGCTACCATTTCAAAACTGAATATAAAAACAAGTCAATTACCTTAAATTTTAAAAGCCACACTACATTATTCACTATAGTAAAATATTTACAGACACTAGGTTATTTAATTATTATAATAACTAATGAGGAAGATGAAAAAAATGAGACTAAAAATAGATTTAAAGTTATTTCCAATTTTTCAAAGACAATGAATGATCCAGGATTTAAAGCCAGCTCAGTTTAACTGGACAACCATAACTTTGTGCTCTGTAGCATGGCCTTCATATTTTCATGGATTTGGTAATAAATCTAAAAGTAATTCGGAAATTGAATTAAACACAAATTAAACACAACTTTAAAATTGTAATTTTTATATGTTCAATAAGAGTCAAAAATAAGTTGAATTGTCTCAATGTGATTTTTTTTTTCTTTTGTCACTAGATCAATCTTAATGAAAGATTGTATACTGAGGTTAATTTTGCTCCAAAATATTCCTCAGACTATACCAAATTTTACAGTTTTTTAAAAAGCCACTTAGCAAGATTCAAAGAGAGAATACAATTTCACCAAAAAAGCAAGAATGTTTAATTTAAAAGCAATGAAATAAATTTTAACAGAAAAAACTCAAAAAACAGAAACAGATTTTATACTAAAAAAGTAAACAGTAAAATGATAAAATATAGGAATTGCATTTATGCAATTTAGGATTTGAAATAGTTTAACTGAGAATGAATATGTGTTTACTTTTTCTCAGTTTTGTACTTAGTATTTTGTATACTTGGCTTATGTATTCATTTGGTGGAATAAATTTCCTGATTTTCCCTCTTATTACAACCTTTTTCTTAAAAAAAAAAAAAAAAACCTGAGTGAAATATTTTTCAGATCTGTTGTATATCTTGATATTAGCATACTTTGATCTCTTGATTTAGTAATTCCTATTTTCTTTAACCTGATTAATAATTGATTGTTTATTTAATTATTTGTTTTTAAATTATTTTGTTGTTCAATTATTAAATTATTATTCAAATATATTTTTCAAGGTTATTTATGATATGCATATTTTCTTTCCCTCCAATTCATTGTTTATGTGAGTGTGAGTGTGTGTGTGTCTGTGTGTGTGTGTGTTTAGTCTTTGCTTTCTGTTAATGACAAATATCAGCAAGAGAGTTTACTATCCACAGTTATCCCTCTCCCCTGTCACATGGATAACCTGATATCTTCTTCCAACAGCATCCCTCTGCTCTTCCATGAGTCAGATCCATTCACTCTGATCTTTCTGTTCAAATAATGGAACTTTGCTTTGGGATTTTACGATGTGTACCAACTTTGGAGAATTCCTATCCTGTCAACATTTCATTATTTCTGAAGTACAAGATATCTATCCTGTATAATCTCAAATTCTGTAGTAGTACTTTTTTTTTCAATGAGGTTGGCATTTTTCTTTTTATTCATATGCTCAGGATGACAGATCATCCTACTTTCCATTAAGATGGAATAGCTGTTTCATATTCCCCTCAGTTTTACTGGATTCAAAGAAAAGGAGATAATGCTGTATTTATGGCATGATTTTAAACGCAGAAATTTTTATAACTTTTAATGGTATCTTGAAATCTCATTAATTCTACACTTTTTTAATATTTAAATATTTAAAATATTTTGAACCCCTTACATATAAAAAGTACTCTGTGATGTGATGTGAAAAATGAATTAAGATACAGTTCAATTCCTTAAAGTTGTTCACAACTATCTCAGAAAGAACATATATACATCTAATTACAATACATGGCAGAGTCTGATAAGGTATAAAATTATAACTGATTAAGATATAAAAATGAAATTGGTAAAATAAAAAGATGACTGTTGAAAACTATCATATTTCTTTTTTGAGTTGTGGAATCATGACAGCATACCATAAATATTATTTTCAAGTTATCCTCATTAGGTCTTCAAATCTTTCACTTTAGATTTACAATGGTCTGGAAAGACCTGTTGTTATATCTCTCTGAATACTGTAAATTACTCATGAATCAGCATATTTCATGTTAAATTGAAGTTGAGAAATTGTCTCAAATATGGCAGTAATTGATATCTTGCAAGTCGCAGATCTTTATAACCCTTTCAGTGTAATTTCTTTTGTATCTCAGTCAGATATGAATAAACCACTATGTCATATTTGTGCTTTCTGCAGTTGAAGGACATTTTTATGATCTTCATCAATATTTGTTGACATTTTTAGCTCATCACACAATTGCTGAATGGGATTAATTTTATTGATGAAATTTGAAGGCACTTCATTTTGTGTTAAAATATTTTTTTTAAATATATCTCTCAGTTCTGTTCTCTTTAGAGTTCTTGTGAGCAACTGTCTAAGTGTGAAGTTTGTTATAGTTTTATTCTTTCATGTACTTATATTATTTCCAAAAATGTACTAAACAGTTTTCTCTGAAGACATATTATATTACATATACAAATATTGATGTTTTCTCTGTTCAGCTAGTAAACATTTCTTTTTCTTACATAGCTTCATATTTCTTGGTAAATTCCATTTGTTTCCTAAGCAGCATAGGAGATATAGTTTATTGCTCTTTCAACTCTCCATCACCCATAACAAGAAATCACATACTTAATTTCCAAGGTGTTTTATACCATGTATTTTATGTTAAATAATACAGATGACTTTGTAAGTACATTATTCTAGAAAACAGACTGATAAATTTATGAAACCTTAATGCCAAAAAACTGAAGTGACTATAGAGAGCAATACATTTTATTTAATAAATGCAGTTGCTGTAGTTGAATACTTCAGGGCTCCCAACACACATTTTATCTTGATTAATAGCAACAATATAAAAATCTATTCAGAATTTTCCACATACTGTACTTAATACTCAGGATAGATTGAGAAACAAAGCCGAAACTCTCTGTGTCGTATTGAAGTATGGAAAACAGACATTAAAGGAAATATTACATAATTAATCAGACACAATTGTGCAAAGAGGAAATGTCTTTTAAGCCGAAACCAGAAGGATAACTTAGATTGAATGAGCAAAGATTTGGAAATAAGAAGGTGTAAGTATTCTCGACATTTAACATATGAGAAGGTTGAGAACAGGATGAGAACATCCATTTCAAAGACCAGAAGGAAATTATAAAAGAGTGCATCATAGATCAATGGTAATTGTCACAAAATGAATTTACATGAGGTAGTGAAGGCCATATCATGTGGCACATAGATTCATGATTTGGGACTCTACCTGAAGAATTTTAAGTGGCAAAGAGTAATACAATCCACTGTATGTCAGTTCAGTATTGCTTTAGTTACTGTGTGGATTATAAATTAGTAGGTGGCTTATCAATAGTTTAGGCAAGCAGATGGAGACTAGGAAGCAGAATTTCTTAAAACTGGTGAATGAGTATAAATTTAGGAACATGGAGATACTGAGATAAATTCCTTACTTTCTGGCATTATTAGCTTGGAGAAAATGCTACTCTTTACTGAACAGAAGAACTTCTGAAAATAACCAAATATTTCTTTATGCAGAAAAAGATCTTGGATACCTTTTGGAGCACTGTTATTCTGAGAAGCAAATGAAATACTCAAGCAGAGATTTATCAAATAAAAATATTTATTGATTAACCATTGAATGTTGGAGTCACTAAGATACATAAAACATAGAAAAGTGTTATCATGAAGATTATATTGAAGTGAAGGTAACAAACAATAAAAAACAAACAGTAGCAGGGTATAAGTGCTTTGAAGAAAAACTAGATAAGAGATTCAAGGGAATAAAGGATGATAGTAGTAGCTATATTAGAGAAGGCAGGTCAGAAAAGGTCTCTGAATAGGCAGCTCCGTGACAAGCTGTGAGTGGTTGTGAGATAAGCATTTCAGGGAGCAATACAAATGCCCTGAGATGGTGAGTTGACAGATGGAAATAGCTGACTTCATAATAAAGTTTCCTTGGGAATTATTGACTCATCCCTGGCAGGTTAAATTTTGGGATTAAATGATATGATTCAAGGAGGAAGCCCAATATTTAATATCATAATTTGTTTCAAAATATGTTAAAAGTTCTTCATGATAAATGTTATAGTCTCTGCATCATTTAGGTTTCTGGAAGGCAATTATGACACACTTTGGAAAATAAAGCACTTTCTAGAAAATTATGTACTGGCTTATTAGAGCACAATCTTCCCACATCAGGCCATGTGAATTTGATGTTAATTATTGATTGATTTTTGCTATGGCAGGAGATTGTGGCCTGAGACTGTCATATATTGATTTAAGACATGGGTTCAGTTGACATTTTTAACAGTTTTCAAGTATGAAGACGGTGCTCTTATTCTTTAGCAAGGTAGAAATGGCCACATCTATGGGACCAAAGTGTTCAGTCAGTTTTGGATTTCAAAGTTCTCAAGCACATTGTGAACAGAAATTGCCAAGACAGAACCATTTACATCAAGGGCACTAAAATGGAGCCGGGAAATCACAGAGTGGTCTGCCTCATGCAAGTCCCACCCATATTATTTAAATCCCAAAATTGAGATGAAGAGAAGGAACAAATGATACACTAAGAACAAACTAATATTTAAAGTTACTCATGAATGGATAGAAAGTATAAAACAATGAAACCCATCATGCCTTATGTTGAAGACTGATCCATCACAAAAGACCATGATGCATATTTTTCAACACAGTTGCCTTGAAATTATCAAGTGATAGAGAATTGTAGAAGAACATAAAAAATAAGGTTTTTTTCCCTAATATTTTATTAAAGCATAGCATAATGAACTTACTATTATCTGATTAACAACCTTAAAAATAATGTCTGGGAACAGTGCCTTACAAAAGGCTCAAGAAAGGAGAATATGGTTCATCATTTTCCAAGATTGGTGTGACATGAAAGCACCAGCTATGTTCAATATAAAAAATATTGGAAAAACACTAGTCACAAGAACTCAAAGAAAGAAAATTATATCTGATTGCCTCAAGGATTGCTCTTTTTTTTTTTTTTTTTTTTTTTTTGAAGTGAGTTTTACTGATCTGCAGAATAATGAAGTTTTTTGACAATTCAAACCAATTACTGAGTATACTCAGGGGAAAAAAAAAAAAAAATTCTGACCAGCTTCCATGACATGGGTCTTATCCATGACAAAATATGCTCCATGGTCAAAAATTGGCAGACCATGACTGAAGGTCATTGAATATCTAACGACCTATGACTATTTGCTTTGTCTGTTCTTTGTTGGTTTTATTAAAAAATGCAAGTGGATTCAGAAGACTTCTGATGCTCAGGATCACAATTCTAACCAAATATGAAGATGGTAGAAATCATGACCTGGGAAGTACAGACAGCATGACAATTATGAATAAAGCTGCCACACACATTCATATACAGATTTTTGAGTGGATAGTTTTAAACTCCTTGGGGACACACCAAAGAGTATGATTGATGGATCATATGGTAAGAGTATGTTTAGAGTTGTAAGAAACTGCCAAATTGTCTTGCAAAGTAGCTGGGCCATTCTGCATCCCCGACAATGATGAATGAGTATTCTTGTTGCTCATCAATCTCATCAGCATTTGTTCTAAATTTTGGCCATGCTAATAGGTGCATAGTGGTAGCTCATTGTTATATTAATTTATACTTCCTTAATGATATACTATGTGGAGAATCTTCATATACTTTTTTGTCATTGGTATATGTTTTTTTGGTGTGATATTTGTTCAGATTGGTCTTTTTTTGGGGGGGGTGGAATGCTGGGGAACAGTTTGTTGTCCCAGGGCCTATCACCTCCAAATCAAGTCATTGTCCTTCAGTCTAGCAGTAGAGGACGCAGCTCAGTTCCAAGTCCAGTCGCCGTTTTCAATCTTTAGTTGCAGGAGTCGCAATCCACCATCCCATGTGGGAATTGAACCGGCAACCTTGTTGTTGAGAGCTTTCACTCTAACCAACTGAGCCATCTGGCTGACCCTTTGGCAACTCACTGTCTTCAATCTAGTTGTGGAGGGTGCAGCTCACTGGCCCATGTTGGAATCTAACCAGCAGCCCTGTAGTTAAGAGCTTGCGCTCTAATCAGCTGAGCAATCCGGCCACATCAAGATTGGTCCATTTTTCAATTGGGTTGTTTTTTTTCTTATTGCTGAGTTAGTTTTAAGAGATTTTTGCATATTGTGAATAACAGTCCTTTACCAGATGTGTCTTTTGCAAATATTGTCTCCCTGTCTGTGGCTTGTCTTTTCATTCACTTGCCAGTGTTTTGCGGAGCAGTTTTTAATTTTAATAAAGTTCAGGTTATCATTTTTTTTTCTTTCACTAATTATGCATTTGGTTTTATATCTGAAAAGGCATCCCAAGGTTATCTAGGGTTTCACCTATATTATAAGAGTTTTATAATTCTGCATTTAAATGTAGATCTCTTTTCCACCTTGAGTTAGTTTTGTGAAGGATGTAAGGTCTTTATCTAGATTTCTTTATTTATTTTTACATGTGAATGACTACTTTTTTTGGCGTTACTTGTTAAAAGACTGTCTTGTCTCCATTATTTAACCTTGCTCCTTGGTCAAAAAGTAGTTGACCATGTTAATGTGGTCTATTTCTGTACTCTGTGTTCTGTGGCATTGATCTACTTGTCTATTTATTTGTGCAGCTTGATATGGAGACTTGAAATTTTGTATTGCCAGTCACCCAACTTTAACTTTTTATTCTTTCTTAGTATCAAATGAGCTTTTCGATTTTTCAGCAATTTTTTTTATGTTTTCTTAATATATTTTGCATAGGTTTAGTACTAGAAAGACATAAAAATGTATATCTGAAGACATGGTTTTTAAAGAATAATTTAACAATGTTCATTATCAAATAAGAAATGAGTTTCAGTTGCAGTAATATTGGGAAAAAAAATCATGTTATGAGTCTGACTACAACGCCTGGAGTAGCATAACTTCAAGTGTTAAGAGTCAGGATTTATGAAATTAAGTAAATCAAAGTTCAAAGGTAAAATTTCAAAATTCTCATATAATGAGGCAGTGATGGTTAGATAACATTTCACAAGAGCAGATGTTCAGTCCTCTTTTGGGAAAGTTTTACACTGTTTGCTAGTCTACGTGAATATACCGTGTTTCCCCAAAAATAAGACCTACCCTGAAAAGCGTCAGCCAGACAGACACATTTAGTACGTTATAACGATGTTCCAGAAGATGTCATGACTGTATTTAAATAATTGTAGATTGTTGTACATGAAAAAATAAGACATCCCCTGAGAATATGCCCTAATGCATCTTTTGTAGCAAAAATTAATGTAAGACTCGGTCTTATTTTCAGGTAAATACGGTATAAGACCCGGTCTTATTTTTGGGGAAGCACAGTATATAAATCACTATCACCAAAACTCAAAAGAAGCAGCGTTCCATTAGATTTTAAAAAGGTATAAATAAGTCAATTGTATGAATCTGAGATCATTCTTAACATATAATAACAAAGTACATTAATAAAGATTTACATATAATCATTGCAATTAAATTGTAAATTGTTAATGTCTAATACCTGCAATTATGTATTTCTTCATAAAGGAAAGCACAATTTTAATATTTCCTAGAAAGGGATTAATATAAAAACTAATATGAGCCTTAGTATATAATTGGCCTAGTGGTCTATGAGACTAAATCCCTTTGCACTTGAGGCATATAATTTTTCTTAGTTTTGTTATTTTTCTTATATTTAATGATTCAAGAAGAAACAGATATCCTAGTACCTATGAGATATTAAGTAAGCAAATTGTTGAATCAACAGATGCATTAGTTATTTAGTATTTAGTTTGTATCAATTAAGGTACAGAAATGCCAATATTAGTTCATGGTAGAATTTTCACTATTTAGGAAAAAAAGAAACTTCAAATGAGTTTACACATATAAGGGACTCACATTTTTTTTTAAATGAGATTATATATCATCTTTTGCTTATTAGGATATATTTTTTGGGATAATGCTTAATGAAGTTTATTTTTTTCTTCTTACTTTTTGCTTATTTCACTGTCCTAGAGTAGTGTTTCCATGAAGTATGTAAGGGAAATATTTCTTCAGTTAACGAAAAGTTAACAATTATGCTGAGCAAAAACAAGAGACAACAACAAAGAAATGACCACTGGATTTGATCTTGGAAGTCTTCAGTGACAATGATCAGAGCAGTTTCTATGGAGTTATAAAGATGGATACCTAAAAAGACTGGCTCTAAAAGTAGAGGCTAGCACGAAAGGAAACAAATAATGAATAGTATCTTCAATAAATTTTTCTCTAAACTGATAACCTCCAAGAATAATATATTACTTACATGTCTAACTCCAAGAATATTCCTTGTGTTTTCTGCATAGTACATCTTCTTAAATATGTTTGAAAACTGTTAATTCATCAATATATTATGTTTCAAGGGATATCATAAACTAATCTCCTCTAATTATTTTAGTTATTCTAAATGTATAATAATACAAAATTACACTTATAACATGTAATATTCTTCTCCCATTTTGTTAATGGAGTTAGAGGATTTTAAGCAACGGATTGCTTCCTTAATTTTCTTCTTATGTTTTTAAAAATTTATTCCTATCAGTGCATATTGCAAATTGCTAAAATCTTCAAATTCCTTCATTTGTAATAATTACATTCCTCTATTCATAGTCATTGTCATGTATTTTTATTATATTACATAGCTTTGTTACATGCATTATCAATTAATGGTATTTATATATCAGCTCTGTATGTATACATTTTTCATGGCCTATGCATGTATTCTCTCTTACTACTTTACTAAGACTGTAGCCCCACTTTTTGGCCTTATTTTGCCACATAATTTTTAGTATCATGTATTTTGACTAAAAAGAAAAAAAAATATCAAGGCGATGCATTCTTTCTGAGTGCATCTGGTGACATATTCTAATAATTCTGTAATGCAATGTGACAAACAGTTCTATACATGATAAAAAGAGTTATGCATATTTCTCTAGTGCCTTGGCTATTTTAAAATTAATGATTTGTTATTAATTATTTTGCATTAAAAGCAGGAAATGTGTATTGTTAAATATCTATTGAATATATTGTCCATGTGTAATTTTTTACATGTCCTGTATACAGAGCAAAAAATATATATGTTATAAATATATATGTGTATATATATATAATATAAATATACATATATACACACATTTATGTATATATATAAGATTATGTATAATCCTTGATTTTAGAATGGTCAACAAACAATAAAAACGGAAAAATCTTGGTTTTGTAATCATGAACTACAGAGACTTTTTTTATTTGACCAACAGGCATGATATTATAAAGCAATCAGATAACATACTGTTATCAGGAGTCTATGGAAAGATTACCAGGTTTATAACTCAACACTGGTGAAACTTTTGAAAAATATTCTTCTTCTATGAAGACTTGTAGTGCACATATACTCACTATAATCTTAGTGAATATGCTAAATTTAAATTGAAATAATCACATTTTCTCAGTCAGTTCAGAATATCAACTATTTAAGTTGCAAGAATACTAAGTTGAAATATACACAAGAGACTGAGTAGGGTAATAATGGGTTGTTTTGTTTCATTTTGTTTGCTTTCTTATTGACATAGTGAAGAACATCCACTTGATAACTATGGAATATTTTCCAATAACTAAATGCCATTTTAATATTATTTTATCCTGCCAAAAACATTTAGTAGTCATCAATGTGCCATGAGTACAAAATCAATAAGGTGCCAGCACAGAAAGTAATACTCATGTATATTCACAATACATAATTCTATTAACATTTGTTTCAAGAATATTTTAAGTAATATTGATTTTTGTCCCTTGTTGAATCACATTATTAATGCTTATCAAAATAAAGAGACTATGTATTGCAGCTGATGAAAACAGTGGTTGAATAATTATAAGATGACAAAGAAAGATCTCTATATATACCTTTAACTGTGTTGAGAGATGCCTGATGGATTTAACTGTGTTGAGAGATGCCTGATGGATTTAACTGTGTTGAGAGATGCCTGATGGATCAAGAATGATGAGACCTGAGACCTGACTATTGCTTTAACGGTAATGATGTCCCTGGTGACCTAAATAAGCAGTAACAGCACAGAACTGAAGGTGCCTGCCTCACTTGAATTGATTGAAAATAGAATAATTAAAAAAAAAAAAAAATAGAGGGAGTGTCTAGACAGCACCTTTAAGAAGGTTTGCTATTGTTTTTTTCCTTTGTTTGTTGGCATAGGGAAGAAAACAATGGTGCAGAGAATGGCAAGGATTGATCATGAGGTGATTAAAAAAATACATACACAATAGATTATTATTCAGCTTTTAAAAAGAAGGAAATCCCACTATTTGCAACTACAAGTATGAACCTGGAGGACATTGTGCTAAGTATAATAAACTAGACACAGAAAGACAAATACAGCATTATCTCACTTAAACGTGGAATCTAAGTCAGATTCATATTAACAAGAGAGTAGAGTGGTTGTTGCCAGGTGTACTGGTATGAGGAAAATGGGAGATGTTCGTAAAAGGGTACAAACATTCAGTTTTAATACGAATGAGTTCTGGGGACCTAATGTACATTATGGTGATTACAGTTAGTAATGTCATATTATATGCTTGAAATTTGCTAAGAGTGTATATCTCACGTGTTCTCACCACACACACACAAAATAACTACCTGAGGTGACAGATGTGTTAATTAACTTGATTTAGGTAACCATTTCATAATGTGTATGAATAAATCATCGTGCTCTATACCTTAATGAATCCCATTGTAAAACCTAAATATATACAATTTGTATTTGTTAATCCTACCTCAATAAAACTAAGGCTAAGTAAAAACTAAACAGCTTTTTATTGACTGATAGTGAAAAGAGCCAGTAGAGTGAATAAAATGATGTTACAGGAGACAAACTAGAGAATTGTCAAAGTGAAGTCCTGAGTTGCATAATAGAGATGGAATTTTTATATACACATGACGGTAAATATTTTTCTAGAAATACAGATAATTTGGAAAAATACAGTAGCAGAACATAAGTCGATCTGGCCTCAGATACCAGTAGATAGATGTAGTGAGTAGGGCTTGCAAATGCTATCTTATGATTGTTTCATTTCTATGTGAAATAGGCGTCAAGGCCATTGGTGGAAAGTCAGAATGTGAAACAACTTGATGGAGATTTAAAGAAAGAAGATAATCTCTTAAAAATATCTGGAAGAGTGGGATAATAAAGAGATGTAGGATAGTAAAGGGAAATAAGGTAATAAAGGGGCTAAAGAAATTCTAGTAAAACATTAAGGACCCAACTTAGGTTAGTAATTGTAAGTTTAAAATGTGGCCATTACTATATGGCCATACTCAACTGTGTGGTTCAAGCCTGGGGTAGTTTAAGACTACATTTTGGATTATTAAAAATAGGAAAATGAAGTTAAATGGGACAAGGGACCTAAGGCCATATGCAAGTTTGTGATAGGGTTATAGATTTCAGGGGTTGTTGATACATCAGAATAATGAGTTGGAGCCATAGGATGCAATGTTCAGAAGTTGGAGTGATGAAAATTTAAAAAATGGGAGTGAATCCAATTTCAAATATTTTATTGTAATATATATTTCTAAAGGGATAAACTAGTATATTATTTTTCCAAATTACATTTTTAAATTAGTATTGATATGCTCAATTCTCAAAATTCTGTGGTAAATATACAATGCTTTGACTATACATTAGTGCAATATTTATTGTTGAAATGTAGTTCCCTTATGGTAATGCAGTAAGATAAAAGAAGGGAAATATGGTGATTTCTCCCTTCTTTTTAGGACTAATGATGTCACTTTCCCTGGGTCCTTAGGACTGAGACTTGAGTTTTCTCTTGGGGTATTTGGTGACAGCTTTGGTGACAGTCACTGACATCCTAGAAGTACAGAACCATGAGTGGTGCTGTCATACAGAAGCTAAACAAACAGCAAACAGCTAAAAGGAACTCCTCCTTCTCCCTCTCCTGCAGAAAGGAGTCGATTTTTCCAGTGCTTTAAATGAAGAAAGATGGTTTCTCCTGGATATTTTGCTGTTCCTGCCTGCTGAGCAGTTTCAGGACTAGGCCCATCTTTGTGTCCAAGCTGGAGAAAAACAGCAACAACAAAATCCTTCACTGCTTGTACAGGACTTTCTTCAAGTTTTCACCTCCTTTTCAATCCGCCTGAACTTGTATATTTTTCAGTCCTCAGATAGTTGTTCTTTGTATTCTGCCCAGAGCTTTCAATTGTTATATGTGGGGAAACAAGGCTCTAGTGGGTTTATGCCATCTCTGCCAGCACCGTTGCATTATTTAATCAACACAAAGAAACTTGTCTTTGTTTCATTCAAAGGAAAAAAATGTCACAACCAATATTGGAAGGCCAATCTAGGTTTCTAGAAAACTGCTGATAAATGAAAAGTTATGCTATCTATAGATCAAAAACTGGACTCTGTTTTGAGTATAATTTCAGATTAGATACATGAATATATATTATAATTGCAGTAAATTATCAGAAGTACAATGAAGGAATAATACAGTAAATATACTTTCTGGCACTTAGACATTTAGAGAATTATAAATAGAATTTAGACAAATATAAATAGGATTATCTGTACTTGTTTTTGTATAACTTGTTATGTGAAATATTGGAATATATTTTTCCCCAAAATATTTCATTAGATGGGAAAATCCATGTTCTCTTTTGCTCATTATAATAATTCATAAGATTAATAACTAAAATAAAAATATCTCATAATAATTTCTATAGAAATAAATATATAACACGAGAAAAAAGATTTCACAATGTTGTCAGTAAAATTCTACAACAGCCTCAGTAGGATGAAAGGAAAATCATCACTTTTTCGTAATGAAATCTGTTGTTTATGTGTTGCACCAGTATTTATTTGTTTCAGTACCTGATAATGTTATATTTTTTACTTGCATTACGGTTGTTTTCCAATTTAAATAAAAAGAGCCAAAGCTAAATGTTACTCAGTTTCTGTTTAAAACCATGCCAAGAGAATGTGTGTGTGTGTGTGTTTGTATGTGTGTTGTGTGTTCATCCCCACATATGAAAAGGGAATAATTTGAGGCTGCAACAAAAATGTCCAAGTGCCCCATGCCAAAGTTAAACAGTACAGTGACAAGAGTTCTGTATCATTCAATGTCATATTTGACTTGGCTGTAGCATCTCATTAGAAGTTATATACATGATTGTCCAGTTTTACTGCAATGATTGGAAATAAATTACCTGTACATCTCTTGTGGATTAAGTTATCTCTATGCATATATATAAAACATGAGGAAGGAAACCAAATTACCCCCTAAATGATCGCAACCTATATTCATTCATAATAACATGCATTTCATCTATAGACGTTTAATAGTGTAGTGCAGTTAATATGTTTCTAAGATGACCCTATCACACTTGGGGTTATTAACTACAACAAATCTGAACAGCAATGCCAGGCTGCCAGTTTCTTGGCAGTATATCTTGGCAGTATAGTAGATCATTTTAATACAAGATGTACCTGATAAGTTTCAGGTGCTCTCTACTTTTTTTTTTTTTAAATAAACTTATTGGGGTGACAATTGTTAGTAAAACTACATAGATTTTAGGTGTACAATTCTGTATTACATCATCTATAAATCCCATTGTGTGTTCACCACTCATAGTCAGTACTCCTTCCATCACCATATATTTGATCCCCCTTACCCTCATCACCCACCCCCCGCCCCCATTACCCTCTGGTAACTACTAAACTATTGTCTGTGTCTATGAGTTTCTGTTTCTCATTTGTTTGTCTTGTTCTTTTGTTGTTTTTGGTTTATATACCACATATCAGTGAAATCATATGGTTCTCTGCTTTTTCTGTCTGACTTATTTCTCTTAGCATCATACTCTCAGATCCATCCATGTGGTCACAAATGTTCCTATATTATCTTTTCTTACCGCCGAATAGTATTCCATTGTGTATATATACCACAACTTCTTTATCCATTCATCTATCGAAGGACATTTTGGTTGTTTCCATGTCTTGGCCACTGTGAATAAAGCTTCAATGAACATTGGAGTGCACGTGTCTTTATGTATAAATGTTTTTAGATTTTTTGGGTAGATATCCAGGAGAGGGACTGCTGGGTCATATGGTAATTCTATTCGTAATTTTTTGAGGTGCCTCCACACTGCCTTCCATAAGGGCTGCACAAGTCTGCATTCCCACCAACATTCTATGAGGGTTCGTTTTTTCTCCACAGCCTCTCCAACACTTGTTACTATTTGTCTTGTTGATGATCGCCATTCTGACTGGGGTGAGGTGATATCTCATTTTGGTTTTTATTTGCATTTCCTGATGATTAGTGATGTAAGCATTTTTTCATATGTCTATTTGCCATTTGTATGTCCTCTTTGGAAAAATGTCTGTTCAGGTCGTCTGCCCATTTTTCAGTTGGGTTGTTTGTTTTTTTTGTTGTTGAGTTGCATGAGTGCCTTGTATATTTAGGATATTAGCCCCTTATCGGAGGCACTGTTTGCAAAAATCTTCTCCCATTCAGTTGGTTGCCTCTTTATTTTGTTCATGGTTTCTTTTGCTGTGCAGAAGCTTTTAAGTTACATATAGTCCCATTCACTTATTTTAGCTTTTACTTCCATTGCCTTTGGAGTTAAATTCATAAAATGCTCTTTGAACCCAACGTCCATAAGTTTAGTACCTATGTTTTCTTCTATGCAGTTTATTGTGTCAGGTCTTATGCTTAAGTCTTTGACCCATTTTTAATTAATTTTCATACATGGTGACAGATAGGAGTCCAGTTTCATTCTTTTGCATGTGGCTATAGAATTCTCCCAGCACCATTTATTGAAGAGGCTGTCTTTCCTCCATTGTACATTTTCAACTTCTTTGTCAAAATTTACCTGTCCATATTTATGTGGTTTTATTTCTGGGTTCTCAATTCTATTCCATTGGTCTATGTGTCTGTTTTTCTGCCAATACCATGCTCTTTTGATTATTGTAGCCCTGTAGTACAAGCTGAAGTCAGGGAGTGTGATCCCTACAATATTGTTCTTTATTCTTCAGATTGCTTTGGCTATTCGGGGTCTTTTGTGGTTCCAAACACATCTGATGATTTTTTTTTTCTATTTCTTTAAAAAATGCCATTGGGATTTTGATGGGGATTGCATTAAATCTGTATATTTCTTTGGATAATATGGCCATTTTCACTATGTTGATTCTTCCAATCCATGAGCATGGAATGTCTTTCCATTTCTTTGTGTCTTCTTCAATTACTTTCTTATAGTTTTCATCATATAGGTCCTTCACATTCTTGGTTAAGTTTATTCCAAGATATTTCATTCTTTTTACTGCAATTGGAAAAGGAATTGTATTTTGTATTTCTTTTTCTGAGATTTCATTGTTTGTATATAGGAATGCAATGGACTTTTGTACGTTGATTTTGTAGCCAGCAATTTACTGTATTCGTTGATTGTTTCTAATAGCTTTTTGGTGGAGTCTTTAGGGTTTTCTATATATAGCATCATGTCATCTGCAAAGAGTGATGATTTAACTTCTTCATTCCCAATTTGGATGCCTTTTATTTCTTTCTCTTGCCTGATTGCTCTGGCGAGGACTCCCAACACTATGTTGAAAAGCAGAGGTAACAGGGGACAGCCCTGTCATGTTCCTGAACGTAGAGCAAAGGGCTTCAGTTTTTCACCGTTAATTATGAGATTGGCTGAGGATTTGTCATATATGGCCTTTATTATGTTAAGGTATTTTCCTTCTATACCTATTTTATTAAGTGTTTTAATCATAAATGGATGTTGTATCTTGTCAAAAGCTTTTTCTGCATCAATTGATATCATCATATAATTTTTGTCCTTTATTTTGTTTATGTGATGTATCACATTGATGGATTTGCAGATGTTGAACCATTCTTCTGCCCCTGGGATGAACCCCACTTGGTCATGATGGATAATCTTTTTAATGCATTGTTGTATTTGATTTGCTAGACTTTTGTTTAGGATTTTTGCATCTGTATTCATCAGAGATATTGGTCTGTAGTTCTCTTTTTTTGTGTTGTCATTACCAGGTTTTGGTATTTGGGAAATGTTGGCCTCATAAAATGAGTTAGGGAGTACTGTCTCTTCTTCAATTTTTTGGAAGAGTTTCAGCAGGACAGGTATTAGATCCTCTTTGAAGGTTTGGTAGAATTCACTAGTGAAGCCATCTGGTCTCAGACTTTTGCTTTTGGGAAGGTTTTGGATGACTGATTCAATTTTGTTACTGGTGATCAGTCTGTTTAGATTGTCCAGTTCTTCACGGTTCAGCTTAAGAAGGCTATATGTTTCTAAGAACTTGTCCATTTCTTCTAGGTTATTGAATTTGGTGGCATATAGTCCTTCATAGTGTTCTTGGATGATCCTTTGTATTTCTGTGGTGTCTGTGATAACATCCCCTTTTGCATTTCTGATTGCGTTAATTAGTGTCTTCTCTCTTTTTATCTTATTGATTCTAGCCAAGTGTTTGTCAATTTTGTTAATTTTTTCAAAGAACCAGCTCTTTGTCACATTAATTTTTTCGATTGCTGTTTTGTTCTCTATTTCATTTAGTTCTGCTCTGATTTTTGTTATTTCCTTTCTTCGGCTGATTTTGGGTTTCACTTGTTCTTCTTTTTCCAGTTCTTTAAGGTGTAACATGAGGTTATTTATTTGGGATTTTTCTTGTTTGTTGAGATAGGCCTGTAGTGATGTAAATTTCCCTCTTAAAACTGCTTTTGCTGCATCTCCAAAATTTTTGTAGGGTGTACTTTCATTGTCATTTGTTTCTATGTATCTTTTGATCTCTCCTCTAATTTCTTCTTTGACGCCATCGTTCTTTAAAAGTATGTTGTTTTATCTCCATGTATTTGTGTTTTTTCCTGCTTTCTTTTTGCAGTCGATATCCAATTTCAAAGCCTTGTGATCAGAGAATAAGCTTTGTATGATTTCAATCTTCTTAAATTTGCTGAGGCTGATTTTATATCCCAATACATGGTCTATCCTTGAGAATGTTCCATGTACACTAGAAAAGAATGTGTAGTCTGATGTTTTGGGATGAAGTGTTCTATATATGTCAATTATGTCCATTTCATCTAATGTGTCATTTAGAGCTGCTATTTCGTTATTTATTTTCTGTTTGCATGATATATCTATAGCTGTCAATTATGTATTTAAGTCCCCCAGTATAATTGTGTTTTGCTCAATTTCTCCCTTTAGTTCTGTTAGTAGTTGCTTGGTATATTTTGGTGCTCCCTGATTGGGGGCATAAATATTGATGACTGTTATGTCTTCTTGTTGTATAGTCCCCTTTACCATTATGAAATGTCCATCTTTGTCTCTTGTTATATTTTTCACCCTGAAGTCTGTTTCATTTGATATCATTATGGCTACACCTGATTTTCTCTGGGTACCATTTGCTTGGAGTGTCAATTTCCACCCTTTCTCTTTGAATCTATTCTTGTCCTTATAGCTGAGATGTGACTCTTGGAGCCAGCATATGGTTGGGTTTAGTTTTTTGATCCAATCTGCTACTCTGTGCCTTTTTATTGGTGAGTTCAGTCCATTTACATTTAGGATGATTATTGATATGTGAGGATTTCCTGAAATTTTATCTTTAGTTTTCTGGTAAGGCTGTGTCTCCATTGTTTCTTTGCCTTTTTATTGTCGTCTATTATTTCTGTGTGGTGGTCTTCTATGATGTTTCCCTCTGTTTCTTCTTTTACTACAGTATATATTTCAGTTATGGATTTTTTTTTTTTTTTTTTTTTTTTTTTTTTTTGAGCAGTTACCCTTAAGTCTAAAAGAAAGAAAGTTTAATATTTAGAGTATTCCATTTTCTTCAGCATGGTTACTTTCTCCATTCCCATATTCTGGTTCAGGCCTTTACTCTCCCCCTTTTTATGTTTGGTTTGCCACAAATTGTCCCTGTTAATGGTGGTTGAATAGCCTCCTTTAGTGCTTCTTGTAGTGCAGGTCGTGTATTAGAAAATTCCCTCAGCTTCTGCATGTCTGGAAAGGTCTTTATTCCTCCTTCATATCTAAAGGAAATCTTTCCTGGATATATTATTCTTGGCTCATAATTTCTCTCTTTCAATAGTTTGAATATTTGGTTTCACTCCCTCCTATCTTGTAGAGTTTCTGCTGAAAAATCTGCTGATAATCTAATGGGCTTTCCTTTGTAGGTTACCGTCTTCTTTTCCCTGGCTGCCTTGAGGATTCTTTCTTTCTTATTGATTTTAGAAAGCTTCAATACAATGTGCCTTGGAGAAGGCCTGTTGGGATTGAGGTAATTAGGTGTTGTATTTGCTTCTTGGATTCGAGGATCCAGTTCTGTCCACAAGTTTGGGAAGTTCTCATCGACAATTTGTTTGAATATATTCTCTGTTCCCTTCTCTCTTTCTTCTCCTTCTGGGATGCCCATTATTCTTATATTGCTCTTTCTGATGGAGTCAGAAAGTTCTTGTAGAGTTCTTTCTTTTCTTTTAAGTCTCAAGTCTCTTTCTTCTTCCATCTGTGTAATTTCCAGTTTTACATCTTCGATGTCACTGATTCTTTCCTCCATCTGGTCAACTCTACTATCTTAGCTGGTTATTTCCTTCTTAATTTCTTCTATTGAGTTCTTAATCTCCAGAAATTCTATTTGGTTCTTTTTTAAAATTTCAATCTCTTTCATAAAATGCTCATGTTTTTCTTGGTTGTGTTTCTGAGTTCATTAAACTGCCTTTCTGTGTTTTCTTGCATCTCATTGAGTTTTTTCAGAACTGCAATGTTGAATTCTCTGTCATTTAAATCACATATTTCCATATCTTTCAGCTCCATTTCTGGAGACTTTTCACTTTCTTTCTGAGCTGTCTTGTTGCCTTGGTTATTCATGGCAATTATTGATGTATTATTTCTCTTCCTAGACATCTACAGGAGTGGCTTCTGCAACAGGTTGATAGGAAGAGGTCTTTCTTTTGTTTTCCAGTAATTGTCGGGAGAATGTTTTATTTTCTCTCCGATTGCAGATTTTTTTTTTCTCTCTCACACGGTAGTGCAATGTTTTCTCTGCACTATTCCAGCTTCTCACACAATGGGGAGATTCCCTGGGAGATGGGCTTCTGTTCTGTTAATAGTTCACCTGGGTCACAGGGCACAGTGTCTGTGTGGGTATGCAGAGAGCTTTTGAAGTTCCAAAGCTCTTCCTGCACCAGATTCAGAGCCGTATGTTTCAGCAGTTCTGTTTACGCCTGCAGGGATCCTCCCAGATAGGTGGGGCCAGGGGCACAGTGAGTTGTGAGAGGTGGCCCAGAGCAATGGCGGCGACCACCACCACAGCTGGTCCTGCTTCCATAGCTCCCTCTCCTTTGCCGGAACTAGTTGGGCTGCGAATCTGTGTATTTGGTCCACAGTTCTCAGGACAGCAAATATTCTGTTCTTTTGATCTGACACTGCTACTGTTCCACTTCTAGCACCGGGCAGGTGAGGGAGGCGCGAGCTCTGGGAGGGTAAGGAGAGGGCGGCTAGGCTCAGTGCCTGAGGCTTCCGTTCTCTGCTCAGCAGTGAGGGCTTAAACCACCGTTTTCAGCCTTCTTCCCTCAGTCTTTTCTCCGAGGTCTCTGCCGTGAGCGTTGGGTTCAGCCCTGTTATATGCTGCCTGTGGGGGCAGAGCCCCAGAAAGTAGTTTACAGGCTCTCGGCCTCACGTGGAGGGGTGCTGGCTCGGGTAATAGATGGCCATCAGCTGTGGCTGATTGGCCGTCAGCTGTGGCCATTGAGCCATTGGCCACTAATATAACTGCTGCGGCTACGGAGGAGAGTGGAGGAGAGTGGAGGAGAGTGGAGGAGAGTGGAGGAGAGTGGAGGAGAGTGGAGGAGAGTCGTCGGTCGGTTGCAGAGAAAACGGACAGCAGGTCGCACGTCCAGTGAACCCAGCCTCCAGTGAGACCGTAGTGGTATGACTTCCCTACCTATGGCTCCGTGGGTGTTCCTTTTTGGCCTCACCATATCCTGCGTTCTTGTATGTGGAGTGAGAACAGAGACCCCGCAGGCCGCCCCGCACGACACTGCCCCCTCAGCCCTGTGGGCCATAAGCGGAGCCCTAGCAGTCCGAGTTCCTCCCTCTCCCACAGCTGCGGTAGTTCCGGGATACAGCGAGCTCGGAGCACTGAGCTCTGTCTGCGTCCTGCGCCCGCGCGGCTCCATCTCTGTACTTCTCCCTTCCCTCCTCCCCCGCTCCCGTGATTCGCCCACCTTTAGGTGAGTTCATTAGTGGGCCTCTTCTTCTTGCCTGTCTGCTGTTCAGGGAGTCTTTTGTGGAGCTATTGTTGTTCGATCAGTTGCAAATTCCAGAGGAACTTTACAGAGGCCCACCTCACTCCACCATTTTGATGATGTCCAATCACCTTTTCTGGCTCTCTACTTTTAAAGACAATTTTCTCTGCCCTTCTCTTCAGGCCAATAAAAGAGAAAGAGTCAGAATGTTAGGGTAACTTTACTCTGGCACTTCAGTGTTTAAATGTCTTGGTTCAAATATATCTTTAGCTACTTAAAACTCTTCCAGTAAATGTTCCAACTTTAAAATCCACAGAGTTAGTTTGGGAAAGATTTTTATTTGAAAAGTACCTTAAGCTATGACTTTGCAATTGAATTTCTGTCAGAACTGCTATAATTAAATTCAACTTTGCAGGAGGAAAATTATGAAAACCACTTTTGAACGTGATACATCCATTTCAAGTTACATCAAAGGTAGGGAAATTAAATGTCTTTAAACATTATTATTTTTTATTTTTCAAAATAGTAAAAATAAAAAAAAGATAGACGACAGTTATAGAAGCTCATATTTCCTCCTTATAGGATTGCTTAAATAATTTTTTTAACTGAAAATTATATTTATTTAATAAGTTCTAGACTTCTATAACTAGCAGAGGGTTTGGTGAAGAGAAGTCTGATATTGTAACCAAAACATATCCCACCTAAAAATAACGGTATGGTTTTGAAAATCATATGCAATAAAAAAATTCATTATATGATGAAAAGGGATTCAAACGTCATTTCAGACAAATGCACACCATAGATCTCACACTATACCAGAATTTACTAATTATCATAAGGACATATTGGTAAATTCTTCATATAATTTATTATGTTAAGATTAGACCATTATGAACAGTGTATGTTTTATAAATTTATGCTTTGTCTATTTTTTAAAAACATATTCAGAGTATAGAAATGATATTGTACAAACTTCCAAAATGTGACAACTGTTTATACGAGTCATATATGAGATCACTGTATATGTGAGTGTGTGTGTATATACACATATATATATGTATATGTATATATGGTCTCTAATTATACACACCATATTTCACAGGTTCAGAAATTTGTCTTTGCATATTTTAATAATTCTGAAATTTTTGATGATTAAATTCATATTAACATATGCTTGCCAGCTACTACAAAGTAGACTAGGTTGTGTTCAGGGGTGTAACATTGATGCACTGGAGCAGTCTGCTCTCAAACACAGTGATAATTGTGTGCATTGTATAGAGAGACTGTAAAATAATACTGAATAAGACTAGAATTTAGACTTTTTTATTATCCCCATGTACTGGTAATTCTACACAACACTTGTGATAAAATATCCCTATATGACAAAACTATTCCTGCCCCCCCCCAAAAAAAAAGTTAAAATATATTTTTTAAATTCCTTTATGGTTTTCAAATGAATTTTAAAATAGCATTTGTAATAAATCAATTTAAATGTGAATGTGATGTTACCAATATTGGAAGTGCAGATGAAATGCCTATATCCAAAAGTGAAACTAACAATCTTTGAAGCTGTAAAGAGAATTTTTTTTTAAATCATCGATGGTTCTATATACACAGGAAACTAGAAATAGAAATGTATCTTTTGTATGTCTCATGTATTTTAAAGTTCTGAAAGCAGAGGTCAAAAGAACCAGAAATATGGAAGGATAAACTGTTGAAGATATTACTACCTTTGTACTAATTTATTCAGATTTCAGAAGATACTATAAAGAGTATGAAATGGTTTTCTTACTGTCAAAAAAACCCATAATTTGGTGGATAAATTTCAGTCTTCAGAATAAGAGAGATTCCCCATATAAGCAGTATATTAAACATTAGAAATAATTATACATATCTATGAAAAGACATTGAACTTTTTGTGGTGATTTTATACTGACACTATCTGGACTGATACAGGAAGAATAAGGAAGTTAATTAGATCACAACTTCAGTTTTGAAGAATCATTTGACATTACTAATATTTATATCTCTAAAAATATACTATGAAAATAACCTGAAAGCTATATGTTTTAAATAGAGAGCTTTGTAAATTCTTTACAGATTCACTAAAATACCATTAAATAAATTGACTAAAATTAATGGTTCCTTATACATTCTAAAATTTGAATAAAATTAATTTTATAGTCATAACATAAAATTAGATCCCCTTTAGTTAAAATATATCCAGTAGAATTTTAATTAAAGTTTATAAAATTCAGTCTCAAACATTATGTGGATTAGTTTGGCTTAGAAACAAATAACTCTTAACATTCTTATTCCTCAATACATGCGTTGTTACCTTACTACATGCATTGGCTTAGAGGTCATATCAGTTAGTTCTATATATGTTCACTTATAGGAATTTCTGTTACATACTATTATGTTGGTGTCCCATTTTGTTGGTATACAGATAGGTATGAATATTTGTCCATAATGTGACTTCATGAGACTATTGCTTGTGTTTGTTCAGACTGCTGTAAGTAAGATACCATAAACTGTGACTTATAAGCAAAATACATTTCTTTCTCACAGTTCTGGAGTTAGAGAAGTCCAAGATCAAGACACTGGCACATTCAGTGTTGCTGTGGGCCCATATCCTAAGTCATACACTGCTATGTTTTCACTGTGTCTTCACATGCTTCCAGATAGGGTTTCCAGGTGGGAAGTCCCTCCTGTTCTCAAGATTTTTTTCCGCTTTTCCGTTCCCAAATCCCGAGAAAAGTTTGTCGGGAAATCGGGAAAATCGGCTCCTTGAACCCAGATGGTTGGTAGTATCGGCCATCACCTTGTGGAAACAATTCATCATGGAGAACAGAAAACAGTTTATATCTCAGGATTTGGTAACAGGAACACGAAAATATTCCTGATGATGGGTGGAAATTCCTGCCTGAAAACCCTAGGTTCCAGGAGACATGGGCTCTCTATGGGGTGTCTTTATAAGGTTACTATTCTCATTCACGTGGGCTCTGACTCCATGACCTAATCACCTCCCTAAAGTGCCACTTCCAAATATCATCACACAGGGGATTACTTATGAATTTGGGGCGGGGGGCACAAACATTTAGGCCATAGCATTAATTATGTGAAGACACAGTATTTTTAACCTGAAAATATCATTTAATAATTTAGATGTCTTAAGTTTTAGATGTTTGTAAATCTATTGCTATTTATAATTTATAACCTTGCTTCTCCCTATTCAGCAAATTTATCAAATCTCTAGGTTAACGCAAACATTTTAGCTTCCTTTCATATGTATATCATGGAGAAATTCTAGCAATATATTTGAAAAATGAATAAACCCTCAAAATATAAAATGTACATTTGAAAAAATTCTGAGATTATTATGTTATATTTTTCATTCTAAAGATTTTTCCTGAGAAAATGTAAATTACTCACATAATTTTCTTTTAAGCCAATTATATCCTTGCTAGATTAGAAGTTTCCTTGCAAAACAGCAGTCATTTTATGGTCTATAAAATATACACCTCGCAGATGCTCACATATTTTTTTCCCCCAAAAAATGAGAGAATATATATCTACTAATAGGCAGGGATGCTGATTTTTCTTTGGTTCTGAAGAATAATTGAGATGTCTTATTGGAATACAAAAAGTGAGGGAAATGGTGCCACGTACACAAATAACTAATGAAACTGCTGCCAACTGGAGCAGTTAGAGGTAGGTGAGGATGGGGGAGGTGAACATGGCTAGGCAGGCAATGAGCTAAGTTATTCATGATATTATAGAAGATGTTGGGTTTGGGATCTTAAAGAAAAGTAAAGGGAACTAATTAATTCAATTAAAACTGGAAGTGACATGGTCATAGTTTTGTAAAAGCACTATACTCTATGTAAAATTAAATGAATCGGTGCATTAAGACTGAGGTATGTCTGTTAGGAAGATTTTCTAATTCTCCAAGTGGAGCATGAAGATGGAATGAACTGTGGTGGTATCGGTTGAGATTCACAATTTCAGAAACATACAAATCAAGGTAAAATTCCTTTTAATTTATGCTTTAAATGCACAATATTACTGAGCAATGCTTTTTAATTTGGCAACAAGAAAATATTGGAATATGCTTTTTTTTTCAAGACAATCTCTGATTTAGATTATTACATGGAGGATTGCTTCTCCATGATGACTTTGAGTTTTTGAAAAGAGAATCTGAAATACATTTTTTAAAGGCTCATGATAATATAGTGTTTTGGTGTTCATTTTCTCTTAAGTGATACAGAAAAATAAGCCTTAGTGCCTAAAAGCCTAAAAGCTGAAATACAGTTATATAGATTAAATAATTTGTAGTCAAATTTCTGATAATAAACTTTTTCTCAGAAGAAAAAAAATTGTTTTAGTTTTTTTTCCAGTTTCATTGAAGTATAATTGACAAAGTTGTACATTTTTAGTGTACAACCTGATGATTTAATTTGTTTCTACGTTGTGAAATGATCACCACAATCAAGTTAATATATCTGTCAGAAAAAAAATTAAAAGCTGCAGTGATCTTTACCTTTAGAATTTATAATAGTACCATAAAAAATAAAATAATATATATATAGATATCTATGTATCTATATATCTATATCTATATCTATATCTATATCTATATCTATATCTATATCTATATCTATATCTAAGGAAATAAATCATTTCTCACTGCAAAAATATATTAACTACTGTAGTCATATCAGCCAATGATAAGTAAGAAAGATGTACATAATGATTTATACATATGTGTGATTATTGAGGAGGAAACATGCAAATTATTTTGAACATTTGATTTAATGCTACTTTTATTTTATTATAAATGTTCAATAATCTCGTACAGTATTTTCATTTGCCACTTTTTTATGAAATATCCAAATTGGCCCTTCACTCAAAAACCAATGGAAAATCACTATTTAGGAAAGTTTCTTCTCATTCACCTAGTGTTTTGTCATATTGAGAGTATAGAGAAGGTAGAGGCAGATCAAAGACCAAGCAAGTAACTGTGTTCACAGATTGATTTTTCTAATTTATAGGGTGTAACTCCTTGTTTAAATATTGTTTTCTCCTTCCCAAAATTTCATTTATTTTTCTTTATCATAAAACACAAAAGAACATATATTCCTAATATCTTCAAATCTCCCCATCTTGAAGAGTTCTCCCCACATAGCATCAGCAACGGAACCATTCTTTACTGTTATCTCTATTCATCCAATATAGCGGATGATAGTTTACTTTTATTTTATTCACCTTTGAAAAAAATATCAAAATTAATTTCATAAAATGGAGTTTTATTGATGATTAGTTAAAAGAGCACTTGGTGGAATTGTGGAATTTGATCAATTTCATATCATTGTCTCTCAGCAAGACATTCATACTTCTTGAAAACGAAAAATATCTTATTTGCAAAAGCACCCTCAGCGTAGCTGTAGGCTTATAGCATGTTTCATAATAGTAAATTTAATAATAAAAGTAAAAAATATTCATAAATTATTGTTACTCTAGAATAAATAAACTCTATCCATAGGCTGTATTTTGTTTGTATACCATCATTTCTAAATCTATTGTTTTGTTGTGCATATGTGTGTACTACAGAGTCTGAAAACAGAATACTCTTGTTAATATTAATACTTATTTTCTACATGTAGATGTGATAATCTGTGGCAACTTTACATTCATCCCTTCTCATTAAAAGACAGGAATTTAATGATTATATTTTGATCTGATAATTTGGTGTTGCAACTTGCTGCCTTGTGATAAATTCACCTTTCAATGTTTTTTCTTATTATTTTCATTTATTAGAGTATCTTACTTTGTTTTTTTTTAATAAATATTACTTTCACTCTCTTTTTCTGTTCATTTTGTTGTTTCTTTTCAAAGTGATCTTTTTTTTTCATATTTTAATGAGACACTGGTATTTCTTAATGCAAACATAGGATACCTTTCTGATAGGAGGTACTTCTGCAACTTTAAATAATATATTGAAACCTATTGATCCTGTAACTTTAGAAAGAACTTCTTTTCTCAGAATTTCACTTTCCTTATTCCTTCTACCAACAAATACATTGACAATATCATAAATAAATAATATTTCTTTCAGTAGTGTCAATTTTTATGATTGAACTCATAGGGAATGAGTTGTGATCCTCCACCAAAAATTTGTACTACATTGTCCTCTTCTGCAACCTTGTGCCTTACATTTCTGTTTCCCCTTACCATGCTCTGTTTTTTTGTGTGTTTTGTTTTTTTGGTTTGTGTTTTTTGGTTTAATTTGTTTTTACTCCTATTACTTTGTTGCATATTATGATTTTCTTATTTGCTGTATTCCTTATTTTCTGCCTTTACCAATGGGATTGTAAACTTAATGAACACAAAACCTTAGTTGCTTTATTCATTTGTCTACCATATATTCTTGCTCAATATTTACTGAATTAATGAAAGCATGAATGCTCCTCAGACTTCATCGTGTTCGTTCCTGATGGTCCATTACATAATGTTCCTGGTCATGTCTATTCACATCCAAACTTAAAAATGAACAAAGTGTAGACTCACATTATAGCTGTTACATTAACTAATTGTCAGTTAGCCACCACACACATGAATTCTATCAATTACATATCAAATTGAACTCAATAATTTCAAACATGTAGATAGATGCTGACACAACAAAAATAAGATGTAATGATGTGCTTAAATTTATGGAGTTTATATCATATATGTAAACAACTTTAAAATGAATTTCAATTGAAACTATGGCCACAAAGGATTTAGATATAGTATGGTGAAGAAAAGCTGTGGGGACCCACTTACAAAGAAGGTTGACTCTGAATGCCTCTTACACTGGGAAAAGAATTGAAGAGGGAGAGCATAATGATACAAGAATACACATATTGCTAGGCCAGATATATAAGAATAGTAATGTTCAGATACCAACCAATAATAATGGAGGCTGAACTGCTCAAGAACAACTATTCGGTTGGTATTTTTGCAGAGCTTCTTGAACATTAACACTTCCAAAAGCACAAATAAGATATATAGGAAAAAAATAGAGTTAATGCTCTTTGTACTAATTTAAATATTTCAATCTTAGTGATATCATACAACACTACATCATGAGATCTCTAGTTTGAGAACTGCATGGAAAATATTCTCCCCAATACTCAACTATTATTAATTTTATGTGTGTTTTTTTTAATGTGGCATTATTAACCATCTCCATAGTACACCAATAGAAGCTAAGAACTGTCATTTGCCAGCAAAATGTGATTTCACAGGGCTTATATTATATAACTATTATTACAGTAAATGGAAAGCAATTACATTATTCATAGCTAGAAAATAGTAAATAGATTTATAACAAACACTTCTTAAATTAACAGTATTATATATGCATGTATATATTCATGTATTTGCTATGTAATTATTTCTCTGATATTTAATCCAAAAAAAAATGCCTCTTGATGTCCAACAAGATAGTAAGCTTTTATAATTCAGTCTTCCCATTGAATATATAGTCTTTTTTTTTTTTTTTTTTTTAGTGAAGGTTTGCAAAGATTTGTAATCAGACTGATACTTTTTCACTAATTTAAGTTGATGTCAGAAGAGATCATAGGAGGCATGAGTCCAATTTTAAGTAGAAATCGGTGGACAGGATGGAATTTTGTTAGGCTATGTTCTTTTGAAGTACAAAAACTGTGAGGAAAATATTAAAATTAAAAATGAAAAAACTAATGAAACATTGGATGCCTGGAACACATGCTCTCAGGAATTATATGAAAACAAGAAAATATGTTTTCAAATACTAGGATTTGTTTTCACTCCTAATATTAAATGTAATAGCAATTTAAACAATCCCTTTTATATTTAAGTATATTCCATTGTTGAGAACAAAAATAAGAGAAATTCTCATATTTACGCCAACTGTTATTATAGTCTCTATAAATTTTGTGGTTTTTTTTTTTTAATTTCACAGAGGAATTTTTTCCCCCCCAAGTCAAGTTGTTGTCCTTTCAAACTTACTTGTGCAGGGTGCCGTTCAGCTTCAAGTTGTTGTCCTTTCAGTCTTAGTTGTGGAGGGCGCAGCTCAGCTCCAGGACCAGTAGCCGTTGCTAGTTGCACGGGACGCAGCCCACCATCCCATGGGGGACTCGAGGAGTTGAACCCACAACCTTGTGGTTGAGAGCCCACTAGCCCATGTGGAAATCCAACAGGCAACCTTTGGAGTTAACACGGAACTCCAACCGCCTGAGCCACCAGGCTGGCCTGTAATTTTTTAATTTTTTTTTGTGTGTGTGATTAAAATATGTCTGATTACCTTTAAAGATGTAATGTGATAGCAAAATAATAGGTGTGTATATTTCCTTTTCTAAGTAGGAAATCAAATGGAGTAATTTTTTTAGTTAAAATACGTAAATATTTATATGTACGAGATCGGACAATTAAGTTTGTGAACTCATCCTAGAAAAAGCGCTGTATACCTCACTGCTGAATATCATTACAGTCACCTTCAAAGTATTCCCCTTAGAAAGCTATGCACCAACTCCAGTGCCTAGTTCACCTTTCAAAGCAATTTTGGAAGTCTCTGGAATGACTATCAGAGCTGTTGTTGTATTACCCTTGATGCCCTGAATGTCATCAAAATGTCTTCCTTTCAATGTTTCCTTTATCTTCGAGTAAAGAAAAAGTCACTGGGGGCCAGAGCAGGTGAGTAGGGAGGGTGTTCCGATACAGTTATTTGTTTACTGGCTGAAAACTCCCTCACAGACAGTGCCTTGTGAACTGGTGGATTGTCGTGATGCAAAAGCCATGAATTATCAAAAAGTTCAGGTTGTCTAACTTTTCATGCAGCAATTTCAGCACTTCCAAATAGTAAACTTGGTTAACTATTTGTGCAGTTGATACAAATTCATAAGAATAATCCCTCTGATATCAAAAAAGGTTAGCAACATTGTTGCAAAGAGTTTGCGAACTTAATTGTACAGCCTTGTATGTCCATATATGTGTCTCTGTTCATATACTTAAATATATTCATTTTTCAATGCAATTAGCGTAATAAGCAAACTAATATATTTATGTTCCCATATATTTATAGGCATGAATATAAATGCCCATTAATTCATAGACATAAAGCATGTATCTTTTAGCAATATCTTTGAAACCCATACATTTTTCTAAAATATATAAACTTGTCTTATTTCTGAAATAGTCTGTTTACAAAATGCCATGAAAATCATCCATTTATATTAGTGTTCTATTAATGAAGTCCATTACTGTTTAATATTTTATTACATGTATGAAATATTTTGATTAAATTGGTAGACCTGCCTTTGTCTTTATTTTATTTCTTTCTGTGTTTATTTCTGTTTTTCTCCTTTTCTTCTGCTTCTTTATTTTAAAACCATCATGATTGGCATAAATCTTAAACTCTTTATAACTTTTTTGATGACTGTTCAGATTTAACATATATAACATAATTTGTTGGTTATTTATCATGATAATAGATGACAACTTCAGGGGACAAAAAAGAAAGAAAAAAACAACAACTAAGAATTAAACTTGCCACACATTTAATTGAAGCATTAAAAAGCATTGTATTTTTCCTCCATCACTTCATTATATCAGTTACAGGAACTTTTCTCACATAGTGTAATGTGACCATAAGAATTTAGGACTTTTCAAGTTATTGACTCAATTTGAAATATAAGAAGCAGTGTCCCTGTGGGTCTAATTTTCTTTTCCACCTTCCCCTTTCTTTGCCTGTGTGCCTCCCCTGGACTATGATATTTACAAGACACTTTGAAAAGCAGCAGAAGAATATCACAAACACAACACACATAAGGAGTTCCATACAAAGAATTTTTGTTTGTTTTCTGGGTATCATGGGAACCAACAAGTGTGGTCACATCAAAATGAATATACTAAAACCTCTAGTTTATCCTCCTGCATTGCAAAAGGACCAGCATTTTAAGGGCCACTGTTATTCTTAATTGAGATAAGCGCTAATTGTTGGAGATGAAGTCAAGAGATGGACAATTGAAAATTATGAGAAAACTTCAAATTCTTCTTTATTTCCACTTTAATCTCTTTTCATATATTTGTGAGAAAATCTTTAGGAACCATTAATATGAATGCTACTGCAGAGGTTTATGATTTGACATGAGTGTTGACTACAGGACTAACGAGTGCTACCATTCATATTGTGGTACTTTAATAAGGAGGAAGGCAATGGATATTGCTCTGATAAGATCATGTTTCCTTTCTCCCAATATATTAGTATGCTAGAGCTGCAGTAAGAAGGTACAAAATACTGGGTGGCTTAACACAGAGATTTGTTTAATCACAATTTTTGAGGCTAGAAGTCCACGTTCAAGGTGTTGGCAGGGTTGGTTTCTTCTGAGGCCTCTCTGGTTGGCATGTAGATAGCCTTTTCCTCCCTGTGACATTGCCTATATTATTGGACATCGGTCATATTGGATTAGGGCCCACCCTAATGACCTCATTTTAAAGGAATCACCTGCTTAAAGGCTCCATCTCCAAATATTGTCACATTCTGAAAAAGTAGGGCTTGGAACTTCAACATATGAAATTTTGTGGGGAAGGAGGACAGTTCATTTCATGACACCCAGCATTGGTTTATTATCTTGTATACTGTATATGAACAATATTATTAGGTTGGTACAAAAGTAATTGCCGTTTAAAAGGTTTAAAAAAAGATTGCAAAATCCGCAATTACTTTTGCACCAGCCTAATAAATCATTCATTGAGTAAAGATGTTACAAAACATTAGAGTAAAACAAATTGAAGGAGTGCTTCACACTGAGCAACTTGCAAGAGTGGGATAAGTCAGATGGGTTCAGGAAGTCAGAAAGGAAGATATTTTGTTGAAATCTAGGAAGAGAAGTAGAAGGTAAAAGTCCACTGAGACTCTTTCTATTTACCAAAAAATATAAACTCTGTACAACTGCTAAAAGAGTCTAGGTAAAATTAAAATTAGTTCAGGTTTTCTACGAAATTATAACTGATTTGCATTTATTATGATATTGTAAATATGATAATAATTGATAAGAGTGAAAATTATATTCCACAAGTTATAGTTCAAGCTTTTTGAAAGGTTGAACAAAGATACTTCTTAGAGTAGATATGGAATTTAAGATTCAGCTCTTTGCAGAGGTCAAAAATACTGTAGGGAAGTCATACCTAGAAGCCATATCAAAGTGAAAAGCAGCAGATAACTAGTTAACATAATTGTTATAAAATCCCCTCTGTTAAGCTACTAGTCAAGATGGCAGAGTAGGTAAATTTTGTGTCCCCCTCACCACCTTCCTGGTGGTTACAAATAATATTTTATTATATAGATTTAATTTTAAGCTTAAATAAACAATGGCTAAGTCCTTTCTTATAAATGATATATACATTTTAGGATGTTCCAATCCAGACACTACTCATCCAAACTAAATATCATTGTTTCCCAGTATTTAACTTTTGAACATTTTTAAAATCTCACTCTTGTGCTGGTAATTTTGAATTTACATTTATTTTGTAATTATATGTTTTCCATTCCTTATTCATCACAGGTAACATTTGAGATCATTCTTCATAAGGTAAGTCACTTTAAAATTATCTAAAATTGGCTAAAATATCTTTTCTTTTTAGCAATGTTATTATAGCAATTGACATAGCAATATGCATATTCATGTATATATCCATATATGTATATATGAAAATATAATTTGTTTATTAGACATTTGTATTTCATTAATTGTGTGGACTTCTGTTTTTCTCTAATACTTTCATGTGGGCATATTACATATGTACATAAATATATAGATATGTAATATTTTTATTGGATATATTATGTATATGAAAATATATTAAAATGTTCTTATATGATAAGGATGTAAACCCTGTTGGCAATTTCTGGCAGTATTTTTCTCCAGATGGATATTGCCTTTTAAATGTTTTTTTTTGTTGTTTGTTTGTTTGTTTCTTTTTTGTTTTGTTTTTTATCCACATACACTTTCAATATTTATTTGCCTTCCATTTTATCAATATTTGTCTTTAACATTTCTATTTTTATGTCAGATAATAAAAAGCCTTCCTGCCCAAGATTAAAAGCATACATACATCATATTTATTTTCCTCCAGCATTCATATGCTTGAATGTAGTATGTTCATATATTTACTGTTTTTAGAATCCGCAGATATATTAAGATGTTTAAGATTTATTGCTTTGATATTTTTCTTTTCTACCTTTGGGGTTTTTTTGCCCCATTTTTCATTCTGCGTGTAATTTAATGATTGACTTTTAGCCATTCTCTTATCTTCCTCTTCTAATTAAATACTTTAATAGTAAAATTTTTAAATTTACCTAGGTGTGCAAGTATAATACATCTTATACTGTAGATTTATAATGTTTAGATACATTAAATATAAATACATAGATCTATTTCCTTCTTAGATGCTTCTTCCATTTTTTATTCAAAATGATGTTCTGCATATAAGAGGTTATTTAATCTCAAAGTTTTTTATTAGACAATTAATATGTATATCTATAGATATGCAGATTGACATATTATCATATAACAAATCATCTTTTTTATTTTTATCACTAACTCATACATAATTACAATTCACCATGAAGAAATTATCATAGATTTACTAATCTAAACATAATTAAAGTAATTATGAATGTTAACAGTATGTAATGAGAAACAATTTTGTTTTGTTTTTTTCCATTTGGTGACTAATGCTAATAATTCATTTATTTTTAATTTGTAAAGTGTTTCCCATTTGGCTGTGACACTTTTACTTACTAATTAAGAATTAAAGTAAGATGTGTGGGAAATTAATAAGTGCTTTTATGGTGCTGATGAATACACATTTGCTAAAGAATTAGTTAATATTGTTCTAGCCACAGTGTGGATACAACCAATCTGCACAATCCACAGATTGTCCTTAGGTAAGCACAGCCCTAATATTTGTTTTCATTGTTTCTTTAAAACACAGTGAATTGTGTTATCAAATTTACTTTGATTTAAAATTAAACACAATAGGTAGCGTACTTCAGCTATTAAAAGTGTGAGTGGTCATCAGAGTTCAGTTATTTATCCTAATGGTAATGTATTTATTATATGATTGGAGATTTATTATACTCCAGTATATTTTTTAATATAGCATTTTATGACTAATGTAGTAAGCACAAACATTAACTTATGTATATACATGCACAGCTTATAATTAACTGTACGTTTTTAGCATGAATGTAATTTCCTTCTAATTTTACATAAATTGGTTCTTCTAAATGAGAACTGCATACTACTTTATTTTACAATTAAGAGACATAAAATTTTTTCATGTTTAGAAAAACCTGAATAGATATAAGTAATTTAATTTTATAAGTAAATGTAAATCTAATAAACATTTGGGAAAAAACTACTATTTACACTGTATACATTTATCAATTGTCACAAATTATATTAAATTGCTATACTAATTCTATGAAGTTTTAAATCGGGCAAGACTATCTATATAAATAGATACAAAATAAATGTATTACATTTTATTTAATTGTCCTAATTTCCCAATCAAAAAACAAAACAAAACAAAACAAAACACGACAGTATGTCTGTATAAGATTTGGATTTGTTATGATGGTGATTATTATGTTTCAACAAACACTTACGCTTATTTATTAAGAAATAGGGCAACCATACTTTATTTAATCATTTTGTTTCTAATATTATTTTCATAACATTTACTTACTAAAAGCGGATCTTTTTCTTATAAGTTCAGAGGTATTAATATATGTATCTAAATTTTCTATCAGTTTACATATGTAAATAAATATGAGTATCTCTCTTTGAGTGCCTATATGTGTGGGGGTGGATTTGTTGTTTGCCAATGAGTATCTACTAAACTGTATCTGTGATGCTCCTTAGGAGACATAAAAATTAAGAGAGAAATTTTAGAAAGTTTTTTTTAGCTATAAATGCTTTGAAAATTCTAGAAGAAAGGAATAATTCATTGGCACATATGCTCAAAAGGGGAATTCGAATCATCTCAGTCTAATAGTTTCCTTGTTTAATTACTTTAACAATTGTTATACACAGTGACTCCACGATATGCTCCAAACAAGTTATTGAGGTAGTATAGTAAACACCATGATACATGACCTCTTCATTTGGAATTTGTTTTTACATCTAAGTTAAAAATATTTAAATAACTAAACTTTGAAAAACACATAAGAATAAACAGTTGCTATAAATATATTGAGGCTAAACTGGATATTCTTGTACAAATGTCATTGACCAAGAAAATGTGGCACACATGAGAGAATGTATAGGCCTAGAAATAAATTAAAACAGGCCCAGAATTATAGGATGATCCTCCTTCCTGGAGTTAATTTGTTGCCTTAGCATTATTATAAAGTCTCTGTAACTTTCAAAGGTGTGCTGGTTTGAAAGATAAGTTCTCGTTGTCATCACCATTTTTTTTTTTTTAAGAAAAAAAGTAACCCCAGAAGCCATTCTACTTACTGTTCTAGCTGTTTTTAGATATTTCTGAAATTGGGTTACATTTTGTATATTCATGTAGAAGATATTTCTCAATCCACGATTATAAATACTTTCTCCTTACTTGAAGGGTTAATATTGATGGATGATATGATAGGAGGGTACAGAAGAAAAAACAAGAGTTGGATAAAAATAATTAGTGCAAATGACCTCTAGACAAAAATTAATTTAGGAGAGAGAATAAAAGCAATAATTTTAGATACAATTTAAATTTACCTGAATAACTAGCCAAATTGAGGAGATAGTCTTACCTGATCAGGGGATTTTTAAATAATGCTTCTGGCATAACTACAAAGTATTCTGTATTTCACAATGAGTACTTTTAACATTATTAAGGAAAAGACAAAAATCCGGAGCATGCACCTTCATTCAGGGACTTAGTAAATATACAAGGTGTGATCAAATAATACAGTGAATGTTTAATTAAAAAATAAAATAATATTACAGTAAAAGACACATTGCCATTAATTCCGTTCAAGTACCCACCTCGCTTTGAACACATTTATCCCATTGTTCTTGCCACTCATATATTAGAAATGTGCTTGATAAAAAAAATAAAAAAAAAATTGTAAGTAGTTAAAAGGGATTAAAATTGAGAGAGGAAATAGAAGAGATTTGCACTTTATATATGACATTCTGAAAGGAAGGAGTTAAGAATAATAGGTGCAAAAATTGCCTTCACACCAAAGAAAGACCCTTCCTTCTGTGAAATAGAGAAAAGGAGATATAAATATGCATGGTTATATAAATTGTGTAATTGCAATACAGCGAATTTTAGGAGATTACACAGGTAATGTCCTCCATTTTGTCTAGAAAATGAGAAAGCTTAATTCTGTTTTTATAAAAGCAATGTAAGTTTAACAGGATACTGGTCAAAAATAAGAATAGTTGCTCAAGGGTATAAAAAGAAATTGGTAATTAGGAACAAGTAAAAGAATTAATGGGAAAATTGAAAGAACATTTTATGTGGATCTTGGGTTATTATGGTAAATGTTGGCATTTATTGGAACTGGTCACTTAAAGTTGTTTATTTTCCTAAGACATAAATTATTTATTTCTTTGATTAATGAATAGAACCTCATGTCCATTATGCAATATGGGAACATTTACATGTCCATTTATGCTACATTGGTAACAGTTACAAAGTTATTAAAAGACTAACATTTTAAAATTAGTTTTCTCTTCTTGTTGTTCTTTAGTGATCCTGTATAGCACTTTATAGACCATTAATATATAAAGTCTATGCATAAAAATTTGAGGAAAAAATTTATTTTAAAAATAATTTGCTCTTAGAATTTAATACATTAGGTCCAATTTAAACTCCATCTTCCTTGAAACACAGCTTCTTGATACAAAAATAATTTTCTTTCCCTGCTGTCATTTTGTACCAGGAGGGATGTTGCATTAATTTAAGAGCAAATCCTTTTGTTCTGTCCATTTCAAGCTCCAAATCCAAAATCTCAACCTGTGGATTACAACAATTTTTCTCTCCCCGAGAATGTGTTTTCTTATAACACAGAAAAGGAAATGAAAAGGAAATTCAAAATCTCCAGCTGTTTAAAACTGGAAAAAAAGAAAAAACTATTTGCTGCAGCTTAAAATGTATGTGTTGGCCTTGAGTGAAGATTAGGGCAATTAATTTTGGTTGTTTCCCTTACCTGAAAAATCAATCAGACAGTGATGATATCATCAGGTACATCAAAGGTTTTAAAGAAAACAGAGTAAACAAGACTTAATTATTGCATTCACCACATAGGGGGTGCACTCTAGGAACCTAAACTGTAAGGCAGATTAATTTTCTTCCCTTTATTTTTTTTCCCCTGTTGCGATTGCTATAGCAACAAAACTAAATTGCATGTGAGGCCAAACTTCTAAGGCGAACAGCTGCTACACAACTCCCAGATTTTAGTATGAAAGAAAGAATAGCCATCCAAAGTGTTGGTTAATTCTACAAAGGTCCAGTTTAATGTGTATTGAATAGATTGTTCATTATTTTAGAGAGAATCTTGGAAATAGCATCATTGTTTATATGCATCATGCAAATCATTGCTAGAGCTAGTCTTTCTTCTATATAAAAGAGTACAATAAAATCTTCTCTACAAAGTTAATTAGATTTAGTAGATAGGATTATTTGTGTAAATGATTCTCCTTTTATAAAAAGCTTACTCTAGCAAAGATAGAGCAATTGAAATTATACTTTTATTGTATAGTGCCTTTTGCTTTTTAACATTTTCTATGTATGCGATATATAAAAGGCAAGAATGTGATATAATTCACTTATTTTATGGGGCCATTAGCCAATGTGATAAAATTCATTTTATGTGATGTAGATTTGCACATAAAAATAATGCTATTATTAGCATATTTGTGGAAATGAAAATTAATAGTATTGCCATTTTTAATCTAACAATATTTCATTTCTCTTATTAATAAAAGTTTTGAAAATATGGCAAATATATGATTTTTATGTAAATATGTTTTTTTAAAGGAAATTAAATTTTTCTAAATAATAAGCAGATATTTTGTGGGTATGTATGGCTGTGGGTCAAAACTTATGGGCTATTGCAATCAAATGTATTTGACTAATATAGTTGCTATCCTAATGAAAGTTCTGTTTATTGAAAATAAATGGCTGTGTGTTGAAAAGGTAAAGCAGTGTAAATTAACAAGGATTTTGCATCTGGTATTTCATCAGCTAATTTATCAAATGTTTACATGATTGCCTGTGATTTATTATAGACAGGCTGATATATCCAGGATGCCTTTTATTTATGTATTTACTTCATCCATCCTAGAGACCTCAGATTTTCTTTTTTTGAAATAACACCTACATTTTATAGGAATTTTATGTATATATATATATATATATATATATATATATAGATATATATATATATGGATATATATATATATATATATATATATATATATATATATATAAAGAAATTCATCCCACCTCAGATCTAAAAGAGTCCCTCGTTAGTCTTTGGTAATAAATATGAATGCATAACCCTGCCATCCAGTCAGTCCACGGTTTTCCCTGGAACACAGTGATTGGTTAGGTAAGGATATCTGTCTTAATTTGGTCCCATCACAGTGAATTCCAGTTCTCACTTTTCCTTTCTCTCTCTCTCTCTCTCTCTCTCTCTCTCTCTCTCTCTCTCTCTCCCCCCCCCACTCTCCTCCCCTTCCTCCCACCCTTTTCCCTCTCTCTCCCTTTATCCCTTTCCATCTCGTTCCTTTCCTCCTTTCCCTCCTTCCTTCTTTCACTCTCTCTTCTTCTCTCCCACTCTCTCCTCATGGATGAAGAAGGAGTAATGCTACTTTGTTGGTTAATACCTTGAGATAAGTAAGGACTAATTATTGGATAAACCTAACATTGACAAAGTGCAGAAAGAAATAACCTGGGAGGTGAAAGCATTAAACCACTCAGAATAATCCAAAAGCCTGTAAGTTTTTAAATTTTCTGGTCAAAGCCCTTACTTCTGAATGTTTTACTGTAGTAATATGTGCCATTAAATGCCCTACCTGTTTAATGAAGTTTGAGTTAGGTTTTATGTTACCTAAAAACACATAATTCTCAGTAATGTACCACCATTCTTGACTATGGAATGATGAAGTTAATTCCTTGGTTTGAAATTAAAATAATAATAATAATAATCTAGACCGTTTTTATTCCATATGCCATGATGATATGTTACATGCAAAACAAGAAGAAAAAAGGGGGGGGGGCATACAGAATTGAACACAATATATTTATTACCAAATTGCTCACTTTTAAGAGTGTTTTTTACATCATAACAAGGTTATATTACTTTATTGAAAGAAAACTGTAGGCCCAAAAACATTTACTAATTGAAAATTGGTATGGACACTCAGCAGTTCTGTTATTGGCAAAGATCTTAGCATATCTTAGCAAATTTAAACATATGTATACTATGTACTATTAGCAAAGGGATCAACATTGGAAAGGCTTTGAGGTTAATAAAGAGAGAGCAAGAACTTCTCTCAATCAGAAAAAAATGAGAGAGGGAAATTAAAGGGAGAGCCAGTATGTAGTAACCAAGAGAGTTGCAAATGAGACCTGAAAAACAGTCATGAGCCAGATCATATAAAGGCTCCTAGCTTCCATAATTGATTCACGTTTCATTATAAATCCAGTACAAATTTATTGAAAGACTTTAAACTCTAGAGGGCTAATGTCCAAGGAAAACATTAAAACATTCATCATTCTGTTGGTTAAAAAAATAGATTTAAAGAGACAGAGAGATGAAGCAAAAAACAAAAAAACAAAAATACCTAAAACCTGTTAGAAGGTGCTACCGTGTTTCCCTGAAAATAAGACCTAGCCAGACAATCAACTCTAATGTGTCTTTTGTAGCAAAAATTAATGTAAGACCTGGTATTATATTATATTATAATAATTATATAAGACCTGGTTTTATATTATAGTAAAATAAGACAGGGTCTTATGTTAATTTTTGCTCCAAAAGACCCATTAGATTGATTATCTGGCTAGGCCTTGTTTTTGGGGAAACACAGTAGGTAAGAGCTGTAGGTCATTCAAACTAAAATAAGCAATGGTGATGGCAGAGTATTAAGTCTGTGTGTGTGTATGTGTGTGTGTGTGTGTGTGTGTGTGTGTGTGTTAGTGTGTGTTAGCGAGAGAGAGACAGAGAGAGATGAGAATGAAGGAGATCTGATGTTTGATTCAATGTTAGATGAGAGAGATAGGTGCCAAGATGGATTTACTGTTTCTGCAGTGTAAAATTGGGTGGTTGGTACTTCTCTTTTTTGAACTGGAGAAGAATGGAGCAAGTTCCTAAATAAAGAATACAGACTGAAAGCTGGGATTTCATATGTTTTATTTGAATAAATACGGAACATCCCAGCCTCATGACCTCCAGAGATGTCAGACAATTGACTATCCAGGTATGGAACTCAAAAAAGAGACGCTAGCTGAAATATGGATCTGGAAATTGACAGCCTCTGGGTTACTTATGTAATAAAATTATACAATCACTCTGCATTATAATTAACGGTATTATTTTACTTTTTTAAATTAACATACAGTAAAAGTGACTTTATTTTAAGGTACAGTTTTATGACGTTTTACATATTTATGTAAATACTATCAATTGTAGAGATACAGCACTATGTCATCACCCTAAAGGCTCCCTCTTGTTATTTCTCTGTAGTCACACACATGGGCCCCTCCTCAACCTTGTAGGGCACTGATCTGTTATCTGTCATTATGCTTTTTTTCTTTTTTGAGAAAGTCATATAGACAGAATCATACAATGAGTAACCTTTTGAGACTTACTTCTTTTATTTAACCTTTAAGATCCCTCCAAGTTGTGTATATGAATACAACCTGCTACTGGCAAGCCAAGGGATTTGGTGCATCTAAACATAAGTATTCCTCTTTCATAGTCATTGTATAGATTCACTGCTGTGTGGTTACCCATTCATCACCTGAAGGACTTTTGGGTTTTTCCAGTGTTTTTTTTCTTTTTTTTAAATTTTATAAGTGTAACCTCTATACACGTTTACAGACACGTTTCTGTGTAACTGTAACTTCTCATTTCCCTATGGTAAATTTTGGCAAGTAAGAATGTTAAATTATATGGTATGCATATGGGTAACTTTGTGAAAAACTACCAAATGTTTTCCAGAGTGACTATGTAACTGCTTTCCAGTGAGCTATGTGTGTGAGTCCCATTTGCTCTGCATCCTCACTAGGATTTGATGTTGTCATAATTCTTTCTCTGTAAGCCATTCTAATAACTGTGTAGTAGAATCTAGTGACAAATTTTTCCCCTAGTATAGAAATATATTTATTTGCCATCCACATATTCTCATATGTTCTTTGCCTTCATTTGTCTCCACATATACACATATCTTCTTTGGTTAAGGGTCTGTACAAAAGTCTTTTGCCTCTACTTCCCCCTTTTCCCATTGGGTTGCTTATTTTATACAGTTGATTTTTTAATGTTCTTTATTAATTCTGACTAAATCCTTTGTCAGATATGTAAATGCAAATAATTTATTCTAGCCTACATTTTTTCTTTTCATTCTCTGAAGAGAGCCTTTCAAAAGAAAAAAAAAATAATATTTGATGAAATTTAATTGATGTTTCTTAGTTTGCAATATTGGTATTATGTTTATAAACTCTGCCTAATTCTAGATAATGAAAAGTTCTAATATGTGTTCTAAAATTTTTATAATTTTGTTTTACATTCATATCTATTATTTAGTTGATTTTTGTAAAAAAAATGAGACTTCTACTTCAAAGATTCAGACTTATACATCTTGATGTCCACTTTGTTCTAATACCATTTATTGAAAAGATGACCACCCTCATAGTCTTTTGCCCTTATACTTTAGTCATAAATCAATTGATCATTTTCTTGTGGCACAAGTTTAGAAAACTATTATTTTGTTCATCTGTGTGTCTCTAATTTCACCAAATACCATACTGTCTTGATTACTGTAACTTTATATTGTTATCAATTCAAACAGTGTCGTTCTTCCAATTATATTCTTCTATTTTGAAACCTTTGCTTTCTAGTAGCTCTGTTTTTGCATTCATAGAATCGGCTTGGCTATCCCTACAAAATATTTTTTTCTGGGATTTTGATGGATACTGTGGTAAATCTGTAGAACAATTTGGAAGAATTGACATCTTTACTATGTTGAATCTTTGACCCAATAAACTCAGAATTTATCTGTATTAATTTAGGTCATCTTTTATTTATTTTATCATTTTTTCATTCCTTTATACGTACTTATTTACTTTTAACTTTAGAATTTTCAATATTTTTAATATATTTCAAATGGTAATTTTAGGTTGGATACCTACTTTCCTTGTGAGTATATTGACATATGATCAATGTTTGTGTACTAAGTTTGTTTCCTGTAACATTAATGAACTCACTTATTATTTCTTGGAGTTTTGTGTGTGTGTGTGTGTGTGTGTGTGTGTGTGTGTGTGTGTGTATTTCCAGGATTTCTTTATAGATAACATTGTTATCTATGAATAGGGACAGTTATTTCATTCTTTCCAATTAGTATGCCCTTTATTTCTTTTTCTTGCCTTATTACACTGAATGGATTTCAATGCGAAGTTGAATAGAACCAATGAAAAGAATTGGTAGATTTTATCTAAATTGTGAAATACATGTACATAAAGTTGTCCATGGTATTCCTTATAATGCTTTAATTGCTGTGGTGTCTAAAGTAAAATTCCTACTATCATTCTTGATATTGGTTATTTTTATGTTTTTTAATCTGTCTTGTTTGATTATCCATATTATTAAAAGAATTGGCCTTTAGTTTTATTGAAATTTCTCTATTGATTTGTTCTCAAATTCTACATTTTTCTATCTTTTCTTTCCCTTTCTCTTCTTTATTTATTCAGATTGAGCATTACATCACTCATATGAGACCTATTTGGTACATAATATGGTACATATGTTCCTTTAAGCACTGATTTAGCTGCATTCTACAGAGTTTAATATGTTGCATTTTTATTTTTTCCACTTTAAAATATTCTCTAATTTTTCTTACACTGTTCCTTTTGAATCATTAATTATGTAAAGTGTGTTGTTTTATTATGTGTATGTTTATTTGGCTTTTTGTGTGTTTTTTTTCTATTTGTCATTTATGGGTAGATTTGTGTTTCTCACTAATCATGGGTGTTTCCATTATTAGCCATTATCATTATTATTATCTATGTGTACATTAATTTCTTATTTTTTATCACAGTTTTTCTCCTCTCTTTCTTGGTCTCCATTGGCGTTAATATTATTTGTTTGTTATCTCACAGGTTTCTAAAGCTGTAGTTATTAATTTTGTTCCATCTTTTGTGCCTCTATTGTTTAAATATTGATTGGAGTATTTTTTGTTTTTGGTCTTGTTCTTTTCTGCTTTTGAATACCTTCAGTCTTACTGGTACTTTTCTTGTCATCTAAATTCTTTGTTAGATTTTTTTAACAGTTATTATATCTTCATTTTGCCTTTTGTTACTATATGTCTGCATACATTTCTTTGCTGGTATTTTAAAACTATATTCATTTCAAGTCTTCCTTAATGGTTATTAGAACATTTTATAAATAGTTATTTTTAAGTGTGTTTCAGAGAACTCAAACATTAATGCTGTCTTGTCATTGGCATCTGTTGATTGTTTCTTTTCTGATATTTGTGGAGATTTTTCTGGTTCTTCTTTTAGTGATTGTTTTTGAATGTCCCATGGACATTGAATTTTGTGATACGAGGAACTGTGCCATGTTTAATTTCTGTGGAAAGCATTCATATTTATGTTTTAGCAGACAATCGACATGGCTGAATTTGGCTGAAGCATTCTGTCCAGGCTTCTGTGGGTTTTGGTTTTAATGTTAGTTCAATTTTCAAAGACCTTGCAGTGCTATTGTGATCTGCTCCACATGTTGTCACTTTTACTTTAGCCTTTAGCCACTTTTGGGAACTAAGCAGTGGTCTATCTCTTAGCTTAGTATTGAAAGTATTTGTGTAGGGTTGAATTCACACATGCTCCAGTGGGGTGAACCCAAAAGTTTAGTTCCTCTAGGTCCTCATTCTATGTCATCTTCCTGGTACTATCTAGATACCCTTTTATGTCCTTCGGCTATTAAATAGGGAGTCTTTTTATATCCTTCCCCACCAATGTGACTGCATCTGCATCCCAGAGTAAGTGGCAGAAGACAGAGAGAGAAAAGCATCAAGGTTTGTCCTCATTTTGGTTTTAATACAGCTTTTTCAATTGAAAAGGAATTTTTCCCTAACTGAGATTTTTATGCCCTGCATGTCCTGGTTGTCATTGTCCTTGCCAGAGAATCCCTTCCTGTACCTGTAACCTGGACTAGAGGTGTCCCTGGCACTCTCTGACTATGCTGCTATCCACTTCTAGCTTCTAGGTTGCCTTGAGACCAGATTGAGATGTAACAGAGGAAAAAATAGAAAAAAATCACTGCTACTCAATAACGTTTCAAATTCTGATCTAACCAATCTGCCTGCTCTGATTTACTTCTCAGAAACCTCACATATCTTTTCCAACTTCTCTGTTTAAGTTTTATAGATTCATTCATTGGGAGAGAAAGGGTGTACTGTGCTCGCTTGAACTTTAAGTTCCCTGAAGTAGGAACCTGACTATTTTATTTTTACAACATCACTAAGCATTCTAGTCTGATATGGGACTCTGTGGCAGGGTTTAAAACCAATCTGCCTTAATTATTACCTTGCAAACCCATAAACATCTTACAAAAAACAAAGCACTAAAGACAATGCAGCCCTTGCTTATGAGAGAATATGGAGATCTGAACAATGCAGCATCTTCACTTACTCAGCTATGCCCTAGCATTATCAACCATTTGGAATTATTTGCAAAATGAGCTTTGAATAGCAGCTATTTCAAATCCTGAATATATGTACCATTTAAGGATTCCCCCTGAATACAATTCCCCAAACAAATGTGAACCTTATCTTCATGCCATTCATAGAAAACCCGTATCAGCCCAGACTGAAAATTTAGGCTTACGGGATGCTGCTGCTGCTGCTGAGACTATGAAACTCCTAGTAGGACTAAAGGTTTTAGAAACCATTCTAAATTGTTGGAACAGCTAGAATTCTCCAATGTGGAAATTTAAAACTTAAAATTCCATAGTACTAAAATACTACACTAATAATATATTTTAAAAGGAAATGACGAGGGTTATGTTTGTCATAATAGAACCACATCCCTAAGGCAGTAAGAGATAACAACCTTTACCAAGTATCTGTATTCCCAAGAGTAGTTATTATCTTCTGACAACTATGCACTAGATTCACTTTGCTTCTATAATAAATGTATTGTGATAGAAAATGTAGCATAATTTTACAGAAGATAAAATCAACTTGACAGTAGTCTTTGTTTTTTTTTCGTTTTTTTGTTTTGTTTTGTTTTGTTTTTTTACATGAAATAATCTAACATGTAAAGTATTTTCTAGCCAACTAGGGTACCTCTTTGTAACTTTTCTAGTTTATAAGTCAGCATCATTTGGCGACATAGCAACCTGCCTGTGAGCTTACTCCATGGGACTCTCTGAACTATTAATCTATGGTTGACAAGATGCTTACATTAATGCCTTATGATATGTATCATTTCATGAAATGTTACAGTCCGATGTGAAACTAGAAAAAGCACAGCCTCAATTTGCATTGTCTTTGGAGACTAAAATAGGCTTTCATCCTAAAGGTCATACAATTTTGGTCTTAAAATCCTATTGTATAAAGTTTTTCAAAATTATTTTTGGATTATGTGAGGATTCCTACTTATAAATTTTAATTTTTTTTATAAAGTTTGGGAGAAGGTGCATTTGGTTTAGGAAAAGAGACTTCTTTAGGTATTTCAATCTGTCAGGGATGTAATATAAGGTATTAGAGTCTTACAATAGTGTCAGATATGTTGAGGTGGGAAGTTAAAAAAAAAAAAAAATGTATAAATCCTGTTTAAGAAACCAGGGAATGCAGATATCACCGAGAGTCACTCCAGATAAGATGGGCTGCCTGCTACAGCAGCTGGGGGGTTAGAAGAGGATTTTCAGAAGCTACCAGCAAACCCTCACATCTACATCTCCCAAAGCCAATGTGCTTAGTCACCACTGCAGCAGGGGCAAACCTGGCTTCTACTTCACTTTCCAACTCCTTGCACAAGTGTATTTTAATGGCAAAATTTAAACTGAAAATTTTTAGGCCAGAGAGCGTTTCAGTCCATGTAGTATGGGAAAAAGCTTATAAAAGCATTTGAAATCATTACCAACAGACGATGATGATGACCCACTACTCATCATTTCTAAATACACTTCTACTCATAATTAAAATTAAAAGAAAAATTATACAACATCATCCCTTTGCTTATCGTATTAGTTTTCTGGATCTCCTGTAACAAAGTACCACAAACTGGGTGACTTAAAAAGCAGAAATGTATTGTATCACAATTCTAGAGGCCAGAAGTCCAAGATGAAGGTTCAGAAGTGGCGATTCCTTATGAAATCTGTGAGGGAGAATCTGTTCTACGCCTTTGTATTATGGTCACTGTATAAATAAAGCTTTTACTAAGTCAACAGATGGTATGGCGATCAATGCATTTTAGTAAAAGATAGACATCTATGTCTAACCTAAGTTTTTTTTTTGTTTTGTTTTGTGTTTTTTTGAGTTTGAGTGAAAGCCATTTAAATCTCTCCTGGGAAATGGTGCCATTTTGGACCCTCAGTTGACATCTACTTTTGGATAATGGGGTCAGCAACTTTGGAGAGGAAATAATTGTGTAGTTGAATCCATGCAAATACTTTCATAACTGCCATCCTAGTTATATTGTTTATGTACTTATTGAGCATATACCAGGATGGCTGATTGACTTTTACAGAATAAGTCACTTTCCCCACCTGATTATTAAGGAGCTCATCAGTATTGACTAAGCATTCCAGTGGAACACGTATCTCTTTAATTCTGTACCCTTTCTGACAGATCCAGTTACATATATTTTCCAACACCTGCACTCGTAAATTTTTCTTATTTCCTCAAAACCCTTGATCATTTAGCCAAAGTATTAGCCGCTTCGGATCAAGTAGTGTAGATCCACAAATTGGACCATTTCCTCTTTAGGTAAAATACACACCACATACACACCTCAGGTTCTGTACTTTGGGAGCATTTCTTCCTCACTATCTTTTACATCCATTCTAGATTAAGGACATTCTAGATTAGTAAAAGATTTCACTTCTAGATGATGCTAACATTTCATGTGGATTCAAAATATTTCCCTCAACACCTGAAAACAGTCATGTCTTTCTAGATTTTTAATAAATGTGTAAATGTCTTCTATTGCAGGTGTATGCCTATATATTTCTCCTTTCCTTTCCTGGGGTATCTGCTTTATATAAATTTTTGCTATGTTATTAATGCAGGCTTTTAGCAACTCTTATAACTTTAGTGGAAATTGTAGCCTTTTGCATTATGAAGTATTCTTTTTGCTTCATGTAGTGAATTTTTGTCCAAAAATCTACCTTGTATGATACTAAAACTATGATCTAAACTTTTCAATTTGGATTTACCTCTATGTATTTTATATGTATATTTTGACCGTTATGAATAATTTCATTTTAGATGGTTCTCTTCTATCAAGTTTCAAATATGTTTTGCTTTATTATTGATGTCTTTCTTAAATAAATGTTTAATTTCACTTATTTTATTATCTGTATGTTTAAGTTTAGTTCTATAATATTTTTGTCATGTTTTCTTTTAGATTTATGGTTTTATTCTATTGGTGTTCTCTCTCTCTCTCTCTCTCTCTCTCTCTCTCTCTCTCTCTTTCAGTTTTAGTGATATAGCAGGTCCTTTGGGGGTTTATAACAGGAATGCAAAATTTATTTAACATTTGAAAATAGGTAAATGTAATTTTCCATATTACCAGACTGAAAACGAAAATAAAATAAAGAAAAACATATGATATTTTTCATATACTCCATAATAGGTTTTGGTGCAGTTTAACATCCATTCATGATAAAGGACATATCTGAAAAAAGAATCTGAAGATAGAAATGTAACTGATATGCTAAGAAAAGAGAGAAAAATAGAATCATGTAAAATGCTCAAATAAACCACAAAATTTATAAGAAAGGAAGAGTGAAAGAGAAAAATATGAACAAAGAACAAAGACAACAGATAGAAAAAGAGTAATAAATGCACCAATTAAAAGATATTGTCATAGTGGATCAAAAAACAAGACCCAACTATATATTGTCTACATCAATCCCACTTTAAATATGAAGACACACACAGATTAAAAGTAAATGGACGAAGAAAACTGTATCATGCTAACACTAATCAGATAAAGCAGGGTTAGCTATATTATTTTCAGACAGAGCAGACTTCTACACAAGAAAAGTTACCAGGGATAGAGAAGTATATTATATAATGATAAAGAGGTTAATTCTCCAAGAAGAGATAACAATCCTTAACGTCTATTCACCAAACAACAGTGCCAAACTATGTGAGGCAAAACTGATAAGAATAGATAAATCTATCATCACAGTTAGATACTTCAACTCAGAAGTAGACCAATCCAGCAGGCAGACAATCAGTAAGGACATAGTTGAACACCACAGCTCCATCAATCAAGTAGATGTAAAAGACATCTGTAGGTTACTTCCATTTACCAACAACAGAATACACATTCTTCTCACATGGAACATTCACCAAGATAGACCACATTCTGAGCCACAAAACATACCTTACATTTAAAAGAACAGAAATCACACAATTTCTCCTCTCAGACCAAAATGAAATTCAACTAGAAATTGATAGCAGAAAGATGACAGGCACATGATCCAAAAGAACCAACACAATATTGAAGGAGAACAAAATTGGAGGACTGGCACTACTGACTTCAAGACTTACTCTATAGGAATAAGCAAGATAGGGTGGTAATGATGAAAGAATAGAGAAATATATCAATGTGGCAGAATAGAGATCACAGAAATCAATCCATACACTTATAATCACCCAATCTTTGACAAAGGAACAAAAACAATACAATGGAAAAATATATTTTCAACAAATGGTGTTGGAAAAATTGGACATCAACTTGCAGAAAGTTAATCTAGATAAAGGTCTTACAACTTCACAAAATACTCGTAGATCACAGACCTAAATGTAAAAAGCAAAATATAAAAGTCCTAGGATAACATAGGGGAAAACCTAGATGACCTTGTATGGATATGACTTTTTAGATACAACATCAAAGGCACAATCTACTTTGGAAATAATTGATAAATTGGACTACCTTAAAAGTAACAACTTCTGCTCTGCAAAAGTCAATGTCAAAAGGATGAGAAGACAAGCCACAGATTAGGAGAATATATTTGCAATAGACACATCTAATAAAGTACTGTTATCCAATTGTTTGCCTTATCCATGAAGGGTACATAAAGATATATGTACAATTCTCTTAAAGAAAGTTCGAAAGAGACTTGCTTTGTAGAAAGCTGTGTAGAGATTATGCAAGTTATTTTATTCTATATTATAGAGATAAGAATAAATTTGAATAAGCCATTTATAGACCACTACATTCCCAGAATCCCCTCTCCTATCCCTATTGATTAAAATGTATTGAGATTTGAGATATATACATTGCATATAGAAAAGTGAGTGTGCACGCACATGCGTGTACACACACACACACATACACACACACACAGAAAGAGAGATTGAAAACCTATTGAGAAAAAAAAACCACAAAATTAGATAGAAACAAATTCAAATATATCATTAATCCAGAAAAATGTAAGTGAATTAATGGGTTAAATAAAAGTTTCTCAGTTTGTATTATATAACAACATCCTTTCATATCTTTTAACAACAAATTAAATTTTTAAAGAAATTTAACTATGGGAATAGAAAAGCCTAGATAAACATATTTCAAATATCAGTATAAAAATAAATATATACAGTTTCTTTGCCCATTTTTTATCCATTTTTTTCTGGAGTTGTTGGAGTTGATTATTAAATCTGTATCTGATATATGGTTTGCAAATATTTCATTCTACTCTATAGGTTTCCTTTTCATTCTGTTGATCGTTGATCGTGTCCTTTGCTGTGCAGAAGCCTTTTCTTTTGATGTAGTGTATGTAGTACTATATACATACAATGGAATCTTATTTAGCTTTAAAAAGAAATGAAATTCTGCTATTTGTGATAACATGAAGGACATTATGCTAAGTGAAATAAGACAGACACACAGGACAAATACTACATACCACTTACACGAGGAATCTAAAATAGTCAAACTCATAGTAACAGAGAATGATAGTTACAAGGTGTTGGGATGAGGAGGAAATGGAGATGTATTAGTCAAAGGGTATAAAGTTTTAGTTTTTAGTCCTAGAGATGTATTGTAGAGCATAGTGCCTAGAGTTAACAACATTGTATTGCATACTTGAAATTTTGCTAGAAGGATAGATCATGTTTTAAATGTTCCTATCATACTAATAATAACAATAACAGTGATAAGAATAATAAATAAAGAGGGCAGGAGGAAAGTTTTGAGTTATGACATAAATGTAATAATGGTTTCTTAGATGTATGCTTATTTTCCAATTCATAAGGGGTATACATTAAATAAGTTCAGTTTATGTGTCTTAATCATATATAACACTAAAGTAGTTTAAGAAAGAAACGCATGTGTGTATAGACATATATGTTAATAAAATTAAAGAAAATTTATATATGTATAAATAATAAATGAACTCAGAGAATATATTTTAGAATAATAAGGATCTAGTACAAAAACATCACTTTTATACTTACTAAATTTATAAAAACATGTCTTCCTTTATTGAAAAACTACCTGGATTCATTGGCATACATAAAGATATGCCTTAGCTCAGTCATCTATATTTAATTATTGACCCACTCATAATTCATCATTTCATTATATACTGGTACTGTGCCTTTACTGTGGATAATTTTTCCTTTATGACTATTTAATAGAGAATCAAATAGATTCCTCATTGTAAAATTATTTGCCTTTAGGTGCATTGCACTGCAAAGTATGCAATCAACTATTGGCTTAGTTACAACTTGTCCATCTGTAATTTAATATTCCCAGTTAAACTTGTTAGTTTATTTTAATGTAAAATAAAATACATAAAAATGGCCTAACACTAGTAGTCGAGAGAATTTGAAACATAGCCTGGAAAAATAGCTATTATTTATCATTAGTTAAGTACTTGAACCTAGATAGATATATTGGGGTCAAATTATATCATCTTCAAAATGAGGGTATTGAAACTTATTTTCCATTCAACAACAAAGTCAAATTATTATATAATAATGATTAAATTATGAAAGTTTTATTTCACTGCACTCCTCTCTTTAAAAAAATTAATTAGAATTTCATTATCATAACAAGATAATCAACTGTATAATGGTACAAAGCAGGACATTATTAACAATCAATAGTCTTTATGTTATGTCTCATAAATCATGTATATGTATATCAGCCCGTGTGTGTGTGTGTGTGTGTGTGTGTGTGTATGATATTTATAGGATCCTATACCACATGTGAAGCACCGTAATAGCACTGTAAGGAAGACTCAGGTTATTTTAAATATGCACTGTGTACTTAAGGGCAATCACTAAAAGAAAGAAGTATATTTATAGTAAGTCAACAAAACAGATTTAATGGTATCAAATATTTGCTTGATTAAATTGAGAGAAGACAGATAAAGAGGAAAAAAGAAACAAATAGCAATTAGAACAAATAAGAAAGCAGCTAGCAACAGGATAGCTTTTAATGCAACCACACCAATAAGGCACCTTATATATTAATGATCAAAACACACCAGGTAAAAGACATAGATCATGAAATTGGATAAAAGTCAAAACAAACTGTCTTCTATCAATGAAAACCTATTTAAAATATAAAGACAAGTTAAAAATAAAAGGATGGAGATATATATCTATAGAAACCTACATATACATAGATATATATACCCCAAAAATGTTGTAAAAGTTATCTTAATTTCAGACAAAGTGACTTTAGAATAAGGAATGTTTCCCATTAAAAAAGTGATATACGTAATGAAATTTAGGAAAGCATAATTATTCTAAGTGCATGTGCAACTAAAATCTGAGTTTAAAAATACCTGTAGTAAAAAATGATAGATCTGAAAAGAAATAGAAAAAAATTCACGATTATAGTTAGATACATCAAAACTCCTTTCTCTGATAATATTTAAACTATTTGGGCTATTACAATTTATAATAATAATAATAGTAATAATAATAATAAATACATTATGTCTTTGTTCCTGTTTCTGACTCGTAGCACCTAAAACCCTTAAAATTTCCTAAGAGAAACAATGGTTTTTGTTATTTATGTTAATGAGGTGAGTTTTGGACTGACCTAAAGATGGGGGCTAGTTGCCAGTAGAACCAAACATGTGATTAGAGGTTTGGAACTATTTTATCCCCACCCCTCTGACCTCCAGGAAGAGAGGCTGAAAGTTTAATCAGTTGCCAGTGCCCAACGATTCAATCAACCATGGCTTTGTAATAAAGACTCCATATAACCCAAAAAGATGGGGTTCAGAGTTTCCAGGTTGGTGAACATATGGAAGAGGTAGGAAAATGGATTGTCTGGAGAGGGAATGAAAATTCCTTTCCCTATACCTTGCCCTATTCATCTCTTCCATCTGGCTATTCCTGAATTGTATCCTATAATAAACCAGGAATCTAATAAAGTCACATGGTTCTTTGATTTCTGTGAGCCACTATAGCAAATTAATCAAACCCAAGGAGGGGATAGATGGAACCTCCAGACTATAGACATTTGGTCAGAAGCACCTAGACTTGCAACTGGCATCTAAAGTGTATGTGTGTGTGTAGCGGGGTGGGGGGGGGTGGGGGGGGGGCAGAGAGGAGAAAATAGGAAGTATTATAGGATTCAGCCCTGAACCTGTGGAATCTAATGCTGTCTCCAGGTAAATAGTGGCAGAATTTAGGTAAATTGTAGGACACCCAGCTAGTGTTGTTACCAGGAATGACACTGTACCTCTGGTCTTCTTGACTGAAGAATTCAGTCAAGAACAGTTTGTTTTTTTTTGTTTGTTTAGTTGGTTGGTTGGTTGGCTTTCTGTGCAGCAATAAGACAGCAAGAAGTGTATTAGTAAAAAAGAATACACTCCGAGACATGGAATGGGCTGACCCAAGAGAGGGAAGCAGCCTTGCCTTAAATTGTATGAAAGGTTTTGTTTCTCTGAGTAGAATTGCCTCCCCCTCTCCCTTCTCTTATCTGTCTTTCTCCCTGATGTGCCTAGATCTCCCTTCTCTGTCATTTAATAATGCATTTCTTTGATTTAGGGGCATGTATAAAACACATCTCTTAAGGGTATGTGTAAACCTGGAATTCTGCTGGGCTAGTCAGGTATTGCTAGTCCTGACAAATGGGATGTCTTCCTCCCTTCTCTGTCTTTTAACAGCACATCTTTTTGATTTTGAGGTATCTGTAAGCCTGGAATTCTGCCTGGCAGCTACCAGGGGTCTTGACCCAAGTTGGAGCTGCAGCAAGGGACTTTTTAACCTGGGCTAAATGTCTCCTTCTCCTGCGCATTTCTATCTATCTACCTATGCTAGCATAATCTGGCTAAATGCTTTAATATAATTGGGCCCCTATTTACTATGAGACCAAAAATCAATTAACCTCTCTGGATTTTATAATTTCAGTTAAAGTAAATTTAAGTAAAGTATAATTGTAACTAGATTGATTATTTCAATGTGAGTAACATGAAGTTTTGAAGCACTGAAATTTATAATTATTTGCATTATTAGCATTATGAATGTTAATATTGTTTAATAAGTTCCTGAAGAGGTAAGTAAATAATAAAGACAAGAACAATTAGCACTTATCACAAATTGATAGCTTCATGGTTTTCAACACCATTCATAGGCTGCCAAGTATGTATCTCCACCAAGGAGGTCTTCCCCAAACTGTACTCATACCCAAATACCAGTGTAAAAGTTAGCAAACAGAAACCTCAGTTGGGAGCTCTCATGCCCTAAGTCTATTGCAAAGCCCTGGAGAAAGAACTCTGTTCATAATGAGACAGGATAGTTAGCATGTCCCTAGGTAGACAGGGAGGTCCCTGGTGGAATAAACAAAAGGCAGCCATATCCTAAAACTCCAGGTTTTGAAATCACTCCTTCCGCTCCAGGAAATAATGTAACAAGGCCTTGAGATTAGTCATAAAATTCCTTTTGGCCTGACAAATGGAGCTGATCTGACAGATAAGAGTGGGTTACTTTGCTAATTCCTTTAGGATGGGCAAGCAGAACAAGCCTGGTAGACGAATTTCATTAGAAGGCGCCAGTTCCCTTCTTCAAACAGCTCCCCTTCCCCAAACCAGCAAGGGAAGGTACAAAAGTAAGAACTTTTGCCTCAGTCGTGGGGCACCCCTATTCGGGACCCCCACAAGATAGGGAGCTCTGACTCTGCTTTCAATAAACTACTAATAGAGAAACTGACCTAAAATGGTTCCCTGCCACTTGAAACTGACCTAAAGTCCCCAGCCTAAGCCTCAGCCCACTTCTGCATAACTCCCTCAACGCCACGCCCTGAGCCAATCACCAGAGGACACCTAACCCTTCCCCGACTCAAGAAAATCCCCAACCCACAAAAACCTGCTCAAAACCTTGCTAGGGGCTCAGTATTTGGGAAAGATCCCACTGAGTCCCACGGCGTAATAAAGCTGACCTTCCTAACTCTGAGTGCCATTGGGTTCTTCCCAGTACTGGTATCTGTAACACTATCCTCTTTTTAAAACTGTTTGCCTTTCCTGGGTCCGTGCTTCCATTCTTCGGTCTCACAAGACACAATCCCGGCCCACACCCAGAAACTGCTGGCGGACCCAACATCATCTACATCATTTGGGGACTCACAGGAAAAATATTTTGACATCAGTAACAGCCCTCCCAATTTCCTCTTCTCTATAACAGAGCTCCCTCTCCATCATTTCTAATGATGGGCACCTGGTTTGACATTAGAGTGCAGGTCCTGAATGGGAATTCTGTGTTGTTCCCAAATAAAGCCAGTATTGCTGGAGAACTATCCGGCTGCTGTTTGTCTAATGTCAACACCAGATTACTGTCTCCACTTAGATTTCTATTACGTATCCAAATCCAATATGTCTAAAACCCCTCTCAAATAATCTCCTCCCACTGTAGACTTCACCCCATCTCAATAATTCCAGATTCTGGAGCTCAAACCCTTGGAATCATTCTGAAATTTCTCTCAGACTCTATGTTCTATTTAACTCCAAATCCAGAATTACACTACTCCTTGCTGTGACACTACAAGCAAAGCCACTAACCTTTCTAAACATGCTGCAATGATACCCCCTAATTTTGTACATTTTCCCCTACTCGATAGCCACAATGATCCTTTTAATATGCATTGTACCTCATGTCAAAACTCTGTTCCAAAGGCTCCACATCACTCAGATCAAAAGTTAAAGGCTTTCTAAACCTGCAAAATTTATACAATCTGGTTCTCTGTTATTTTGGGGCCATCATTCCCTATCTCTGCCCCTTTAGCTCACGCTGGACCACACATTCTAGCCTCCATTTTAGGGATCTAGCTCTCCTCTATCTAAGCTTTCAGTTTCTGTTTTCTTTGCCTAGGGCATACTGCAGCCAGATAGCCACATGACTTAGCTCAAATGCTAATTATCTGTTGAATCATTCCACTATAATGTTGAAAATGCCAGTACTCCCTATCTGATGCCCCATTTTCATTCCCCCATTATTTTTTTTACCATGATAGACACCACCAGACTTGCTTTGTGTTTTCTTAATAAATTATGTTTTGCTAAATAAATAGTTTACTCTTTATCCATTCATTTACACTTTGTTTTCTTCATTGCATTACATCTCCAGCATTAAAATAGTGCTTGGCACATAAGAGGTGATTAATCAATTATCTATTGACAAATTAATAAGGTAAAGGTTATTTTATATCAATGTGTTTGATTTTCAGAAAGATAGTTGAAATTCTTAATGTCTGCATTTCTGACCAGAGATTGTCATGAAAATGTTTTACTTTTGAATTTTGGTCATAATATGTTTGAATATTTGAAGATAGACCACTTATAATGCTACTTTGGTTTTAAGACAAGTGAAAGTAGCCATGATTTTCTGAAAAATATGTGTTTGACAAGACTCTGACTATTATAGTAGTAATAAAAAAAATTGAAATTAGATACCAAATTTATCTGCCTGGACCAAGTAGTGGGGGGGGGGGGGGGGAATGCCATTAGGAAAACATTATCTATAGAAATTAAAGCATGAACTAGAAAAATACTGACTGTGATTTTTTTTTGTTGTTTTTTTAATTTAGCAAGAAAGCACTGAGAATAGAACTTGATCTTATTAAAAGATAATCATGGTAAAATAAAACTTAGAGCTAAGTGCTGAAATAATACAGAGGTACCCATAGCTTTACAATTTGCTCAGTGAGTGAGATGGCCTCAACATTCTCTTCACCTTAACTAAATTAGACAGGTTTCTTTCTTACTGCAGGTTTCTGACCTTCCTTTCTCAGAACATTTTCCTTAGAAAACTTGCAATTGTACATTCTTTCTCTACCCCTTTGGGATGTAAACCTTTTACAATTCAGGAACATCTATCTCAAGGACCTGGGGGCCATCCCTTTGAAATGTAATGATCCAGAAAAATAGCAATTCTGTTTTCCAGCCTAACTTCCTCAAGCCCCAATTAGCAAATACAGATGGCCTAATCACTTTGAATAAACTGACCCTTAAGTCCTCTAGCATTTTTCACTAGCTCACCCAGTACTCAAAATCTCTTCCATCTTTTCACATTCATTCCTTTTCAATTATTTGATGGACTTCAATAATAAAAAATATAATACTATTAAGTATTTAATTGCATTGTAGTTCATATCACTTGGAAAAAACAGAATTAAGTCTTGATTTTTAAATTGTTTGTTAAATATGAATTGGTTATTTTGCATTACCCAAAGGTGACTATAGTATCCCTCCAATTATGAACTTAGGCCATTTAAGGATTTTTTTTTTTTTTAATGAAAACAATTTGTCATATTTTTTTTATTATTATTTTGAGATTTGAAGACATAAAGTTCTCTTCTCTTCAGTATCATAGACAGATTTATTTATATTGTTTGTTATAAATTTACTTTTTAAAAAGTAGTATACTCTTTCCATTTGGAATTTATCCTTTCTAAGGAACAGTTACATTTTTTTTTCTATATGATTCTTTACTTGTCACTATATCACTTAATAAAAATTCATCTTTCCTCCTCTGATGTTAGTCATTTTTGAAATGAACTTTATAAATAGCAATACTAGCTTCATAACAATATCTGATAACGTTTTTATTGGCACTGCACTCAATTTATAGATTAACTAGGAATAAGTGACATATTTAAGATATTGAGTTTTGATGCAAGATCATGGTGCATCTCTTCAATTAACTCAATGTCTTTTATAGTTTTGCCATATATATATATATATATATATATATATATATATATATGTATATGTATATTACGGAGAGTTCCTGTGAGTCCTAAATTCAGTATATTATTTCCCCATTTTCTCTTCCATTACATCCAAATTTTGTATTCTTTATTTTTTTTATTTGTATGTATGATGGCTATTGATTTTTGTAAGTTAAACATATAACCTGGTATTTTAGTAAATTAACTAGTTGTTATAATAGTTTTGCAATTACTTCTTTGGACCCAGATGCATAGTCATAAACATTCATACATATTCATACAGAATGAATATAGTGTTTTAATTGTGTTATGCTTTACCATGTTTATGCATTTAATTGCTTTCTCCTTTCTAATGGCATTAATTTAATTATCCAAATATCCAATAATAATTTAAAGTACCTGAGCAATAGTGGGTATGTTTTCTTGTTTTGAAACTTATGATATTCTATTTACATTATACATGTAATGTATGATTTTATCATATTTAGAGATTATTTACCTATGCTTATTAAAATATTTTAACCTGAATCTGCATCATATCAAATGATTATTCTGCATCATTTGAGAGATTGATTTATTTTTAAGTCTATAATATGATGGGTATTTTAAATGGTTTCTTAATATTGAAACACCTGAGAATTCTTAGAAAAATCTCTGCTTGTTCATAACATGATTGTTTTAATGTCATATTAGATTTTTGTTGCTAATTACATTTAATGTTTTTGCATTGATATATTTTGCATTGATATATATTGCACTGATAAATATTTTGGTGGATTTACTGTTAGGACTTGGGATCTATTTTGTATATGTTTCTTTCAGCACTATTGTATATAGATATTGTTCCATTGTCTTCTGACATTCATGGTTTCTGAGAATTACTCTATAAATTTTCCATTTCTGAGAATTACTCTATAAATTTTCCATTTTCCAAACCATTGTTCTTCATGTGTAATGTTTTGGTTTCCTCTGGTTGCCTTCAACATTTTTTCCTTTGCTTTGGTTTTTATCAATTTTGATAAGATATATTTAAGTATTAGTTAAATGCTATTTGTTTTCTGTTTGTTGTATTTGAATTTTGTATAGACTCTAAGTCTTGTTGTAATCCTTTGAGAAATGTTAGTGTTTGTTTGTTTGTTTTTAGTGTACAATCAATCTGAATAGGTTCAGACAACTATCTTTCTTTCTTTCTTTGGACAGTGGTCAAATATCCATTCAATTCTCAAAGTTCTACTGCTCTACTATTTGAGATCTGTCATTCACATGAATCACCAAGTGATTTAAGACTTGGTCAGTGACTTAAGTTTCAGTTAAGTTTGTGAGTCTTTATGCTGCTGATTTGGAATTGCTCCTGCATGTGCAGCCTCGGATTGAGTGGGTTAATGCACAAAATCAATGTGTCTCCTTCTCTGATATCTCTATTTTGAAAATTTCCCTGCATTCTCCAAACAGAAAGTCTTTGTGTAAGTATGAATAAAAATGTAAAATGCATATATTATGTGAGTCTGATTGGATGAAAGTGCAATGAACTTGGTGTACTAGCCAAGGTAATATCACCTTCTGGTATACATATATTAGATAAATAAAGCTGATTCTTTCAAATATTGTTGCGGATCTCAAAAATAGAAGCAATTTAATCCAGTTATTTTCTACTATAAAATACTCTTATGAGAGACTTTTGATAGATGTCTCACTTATATTCTTTAAATGTCTTCATCCTTCAGTGTCCATATTATAAAGACAGAATACTTGTGCAACTGAATTAATGTATATCATATTTTAGTTTAACTCTTCTTTCAAATACATTGTCATACGGCAATGTAAAAAAAAAAAGTCTTGAATAACAAACAAAATGGTTTGTTATATATATTTTTTCTGTCAATTTTGGATTTTCTCTCATCTATATATACATATATATGAGACAGGGAGAGAGAGAGGAGAGAGAGAGAGAGAACCAAAAAAATGTATACACATTTTAAGAAAGGAAAAGACTATTAAAATTGTAATTATCAATATATACTGATAACAAAAGATGAATACAAGTCATGTTTGACTTCTGCAATTACAAGAAGTGCTCAAAGTGGTTACTATCATGTAAGTTTAGTACAGTTTTTTCCTTTATTAAAATGTGTATACAATTTTTGGCACTCTCTGTATATATGAAACATTAAATATTCTTAGATAATTAAAGAGAGATAACTTTGGATCACATTATGTGTTTCTATAAAATAATTTATCAAAACATTCTGGAAGAGGGGTAATTGATTGGGGGGAGGGGATTTTCATTTTGTGAGGGGTATAAATGTCTAACTATTACATTGTTTTGTATACCTGAAAATAAAAAATAAAAGAAAAAAACAAACAAAAAAAAACTGAGTCTGGGGAAAAGTTAGGTTAGAATATATATATATATATATATATATATATATATATATATATATATGTATATAATATACATATATGTGTGTGTGTGTGTGTGTGTATATATATATATATATATATATATATATATATATATTTAAATTTAGACCATATAGATTAGTTTAAATAGAGATACACACATATATATTGTGGACACATGCAAATATGGTAAATATGGTGTGTATGTGTAGGTAGTAAGCATAAAATAATGAATAATTCCATTGGTAGGAAAAAAAGACACTTCCTTTTCTTTATTACCATAAGACAATTTGAATTAAGAAAAAAGAAGAGAGTACCATCGCACATTGTTTACCACTAATAAGTCAAGGGAAAAAACATCTAATCTTTTTTTTTCTTTCTGCTTTATTTTATTTTATTATATTTTTTCATTTTTTAAAATTAGTTTCAGGTGCACAAAACAATGTAATAGTTAGACATTTATCATTTATATCCCTCACACAGTGACAAACCCCATCCCCCCATCCGCTACCCCTATCACCTGGCACACAGCCATTATATTTCCACTGTCTTTATTCCTAATGCTGTACTCCGCTTCTTGTAACCACATATATATAGTTCCAAGAATATATATATATATATTCTCGTAACCATATATATATATATATATATATATATATATATATATATATATATATATAGTTGTAGTTGGCATTCATTATATTCATTATTGTTCAACTTCAGCTTCAGGTGTATAGTACAGTAATCAGGCAACTACATCATCTCTGAGGTGGTTTCCCTAATGAGACAAGTGTCCATCAGATACCCTACAAAATCTTTACAATGTTATTGATTACATTCCCCAAGTTGACTTTCATTTCCCTGTGGCAATCTCATGGTTACTTACTGTTCTTTCTAATCCCCTCACATTCCCCCTTATCCCACCACCCCCTTCCATCTAGCAACCTTCAGTTTTCCCTGTAGGTCTCTGAGACTGTTTCTTATTACTTCATTCATTTATTCATTTCTTTAGATTCCACGTATAAGTGAGCTCATATGGTATTTGTCTTTCTCTGTCTGACTTATTTCACTTAACATAATGATCTCTAGGTCATTCTAATTGTTGCAAATGGTAATATTTCCTTCTTCTTTTTGGCTGCGTAATACTCTATTGTATAAATGTACCACAGTTTCTTAATCCAGTCGTCTACCTATGGGCATTTCGGTCGTTTCCATGTCTTGGCTATTGTGTATAGTTCTGCAATAAACATAGGGGTGCATAATTTTTCTTGAATTAGAGTTTTGGATTTCTCCAGATAGATACCTAGAAGTGGAATTGCTGAGACAAAGTAGTTCCATTTTCAGATTTTTGAGATACCTCCATGCCGAAAAACATCTAATCTTGAAGAAGGTCTTTTTCTCAATGATTTAAGCAGATCTCATAGAACTGAACTGTGGGGACAGAGACCCAGAGAGCAGTTTCCAGACTCTCGGTGTCACGTGGAAAGGTGCTGGCTTGGGTAGTAGATGGCCGTCAGCTGTAGCTAGTTGGCCGTCAGCTGTAACCATTGAGCCGTTGGCCACTAGTATAACTGCCTCGGCTGCGCTGGAGAGTCGGAGTCAAGGAGAGTCGAGGAGAGTCGGTCGGTTGGCAGAAAAGTGGACAGCAGGTCACACGTCTTGTGAATCCAGCCTCCAGTGAGACTATAGTGGTATGACTCCCCTACCTATGGCTCCGTGGGTGTTCCTTTTTGGCCTAGCCACATCCTGCGTTCTTATGTGGGGAGCAGGAGCAGAGACCCTGCAGGCCGCCCTGCATGACATGAACTGTCAGCCTTACCTGGCTGTTTGTTTGTGATATCTATAGTATTCAGCACTCTAGTACACTAGATGGAGCAACTGACATTTACCACAAAGCATCCAAAAGGAATACACTGGGAGTCCATGAAAAATAACTCACCAGAAGTTTTCAAACATTTTTCAGAAATAATTTGAAGAGGCTAAAATGCAAGCATAGCCTCTAGAATGAAAGTCAACTAAATATTTTAGTGCTATTTTGACATCATTATTACATAAGGAAGGGTATGGTCTAGGGAACCACAAAATACCATAATACAAGTTCATCGATTTTTGAAAAAAATGACTAATAGCTGCATATTACTGTGATTTCAAATTATGTCGCCAATGATCTAACTAATTTCACTAGCAAATTATGGTGATTTATAAATATTTGTATTTTCATAAGTATTAATTATGAGTAATAGATTAAAGTGGCAGAAACAGATTTTATTTTACACCACCTGCTCAGAATACCAAGGGAAGAGAGCTATTGAAACAAATCAGATTTCCCAAAAGTATACAAACAATGTATCTTTTTGTTAAGAATGTCAAGTTTAATTTAATATTACTGTTTCAGTGTACTACTTTCCAACGTGTATTTCTTTGGGGCCTTGTGCCAGCTACCTGGATTGACTCCAGTGCCTGCTGAGCTAAAATCTGGCTTGCCTAAGGAATGATTCCAATGTACTCAAATTTGACACACAACATACACATCCTTCTGAATAGAGTTAAACTGTTGTGAGCAATTTGAATGATGAACTTGAGTTCAATTTCAAAGAAGTAATCAGGTTCTTTTTGGGGCCTATTATGCTGTTTCAAGTTTCTACTTCCTCTTCACTGAACCTCTTTCCTCTTCATTGAATATCATCTTTATTCACTCTATAGAAATGACAAACAATACTTGAAACATCTGGAACTGTACTGCCTGATAAAGTACCTAGCATCGTCACAAAGTGATTTATTTCCTTTGTGGATACTTGACACTGCTTTTTTCCACATAACTAAAGAGAAAAAAGTTTTCTGCATTCAATATAAGTAAATAACATGTGATAAACTAATTAATTAACTGAATTATTCCTCTGAATAACTGGAGGGCATTATAGATCTTGAATGCTATCACAGTGTAAATACAAATAAATAATATGACCACTAATCCATAATTATTGACACTGGAATTCTTTTAACATTAAAACATTCATAACATTCACCCTGATTCTGAAAGTTTTCTATCTTGAGGCTGTTTTAGAAAAGCAAAATAGGACTTAGTGCAGGATATAATATTTACAATTATACATTGATCTATAAATAATGTCATAATAACCCTGTCAAAAAAAAAACAAAGAAACCTTCTCTTAAACCTTGAAATCTAGATTCATTCCATTCTAGCCGAGGTAGAGAAATATGGATTGGGGAAAATATTTAGCATATTTACAGTGTATCCCCCTTTGTTTTGACTATGTGTCATTGTTTTAATGATTTCCAATTCTGACTCAGTGCAGTGCTAGTCATATGGTTCTTAGAATTCAAGAGCATAGTAAACGCTAGGTTTCTCCAAAGTCTTCACATAATACAAAAATGCCGGGACACCCTTTCTGGGAAAGACACTGAAATCCAGTCTAATACATGAGCAGCAAGATGTTATTCACCCGCTTCATTACAGAAAGTTACAGAAGCAGAGGTTTAGAGAGATGATTTTTCTGCTTAAAATATAGCCATAACCATTATACCTACCATTCAAAATACTAGAATTATCAAACTTTAATAATCATACTTGAGTTTTATGAAATTAAGACATGCATTGTACACAAGGACCTTCATGGTGTGATATTATGGATAATGGGAAAGTACTCAGTGTCAAATATCTTCTTCATTGTATTGAAATTGTACCAAAAGTGAGATCATTGTATTAAAAATTCATACAAATGCTTCCTTAGTTCAGTTTTAGTATATGCCAGATGGACTAGAAACTACAACAGCACTAAATGCTAAAGGACAGAAAAGATGTGCATAAAAATAGAATAAACAATAGAACCATTAAAAGTAAACTATTGAAAACATTGACTTCTTTTACGATTTGCTCTAGATTGGCCTATATTCAAATAATAGATATTGTCAACAAGTATATATACAAAAAGGAGTATATTGATGCTGATATATACTTTACAGCATATTTTGCAAAAAATATTGAATCAACTATTTTAAGCCACAGTATTATGAGACAATAATAGTTCAATATTTTGCCTAGCAAAATTATGTTACAATAAACATGCATTTGGTGCCCTGGATTCTGAAATAACTTTATTTCCTGCTGTGAAACTGAGAAGATGTGCTTGATGATATCAGGTTTTAGGCTCACATTTTGTATTGATTTGTCAGAATGAGGAGCAGTAACTACAGGCCTGGGAGACCATGCTGCTTTGCCCTTCTGGCTTCAAATAAGCACAAGATGAGGAGTTAACAGTAATATGAAAAAGCAGAAGACTCAGGGATTATTCTGTGGAACATTTGCTAGATCTTCTCTGGTTTAAGACACATGACTGTCTTTGGAATATTTAAGAATAAATAAATATGTAAATAAATTTGAGTTTGCAGAATGTAGTTTTCAACATTAGATATTCATAGATATTCTGATACTAGTAATGAAAGTCTACAACAAACAAAACCTTACTCCCTGCTCTGCTTTATACCTTGAGACATGTAATGTCCTGAACAAGTAATTTTAATCCAATAAAGGTTTAATTTGGTCTTTTTACTTTATAAATGTACTCACTTAATAAATGTTGCCAGGTTTAAACAGCAAGAGATATATCAAAGATGTATTAAAATATCTTAAGTAATTCTATTTCTTGATGCTGCACATGAAACATTTTTTTTCAGTCCTAAAGCTAATCTATATACTACTCCGCGCTGCATAAAATATAAGGATAATAGATTCTTCAATGGTTATTTCATTACTGTAATGACAACAATAATTCAATAACATGCCTCCAGATCTTCTCTCCTTTTGAGAAATATTACAATACACATTTTAAAATTTCAACTCTCTTAGTTTGTATTAAAGTGTTATTTATGTATATTATCACAAGTAAAGTTTATCTGTGGAGTCAGTGACAGTGATTATTAAGGAGGGTTTTTAAATAACAACCAATCATGGATGAGACTTAGAGATAAAATTATTGAATAAAGGTGACTTATGTAGTTGATTCATGCTTCCAAATCAGTGTTCTTTATTTTTAGTGAAAGAACAAGAAAAGGGAACCAAAATGGAAATTTTATAATTTTATGATCTGCTGAGATATAAAGTGACCAGGAGAGAGGTTACACCTGGTGCAAATTAGAGGTGGCATACTGTCAGAGGTTATGACAGACTTCTACCCTTTGTTGACAATCCTGTAGCAAAAGGAGGTATGTCCTGAGGCATTCATAAGTGAACAATATAGGGAATGATGCAATTTGTTTACATTTGTACAGTATCTTTCTCCAGATAGTTAATAAGACCCTTAATTGGGACTTCTGGTGAATTTTTTTTATTATTTTTAAAGCAAGACAGTACTAATTATTTATTTTGGGACATATTGGAAAAGAAAGCTGTTGATCTATAATCTCTGTTAATGAATAAGTTGCCAAAAACACAAAATCAAAGAAATTAGCCAAATGTGCTCTAAATAATCCTAATAGCACCATAAATTGCCATAACTTTGCCTTGAAACCAACAAGATATTTGAACACCTCATTTAGCGCAATTCTATTAATACTTCAGGATGTTAAGTATAATTTATCTCATGGGGAAATAGCAAAGCAAAGCAAAACAGAACAAACCAAAACAAACAAACAAACAAACGAACACCCTTCTCCTTGATGATGGGGTTATTATTTGTTACAGAAGTAGACCTATGAAAAGAACAGAAATCTTAGCTAAGTCTTTAGACTTAGCTATAATGCTTTAATGCTATAAATAATTCTTGTTATGAGTGAAAGATCTGAGTACCCTATTTCAAACTCCTGCTTTTTCAAATCACTGACAAAGTCCAAATTGCATGTCAAAATTCAGATGTCACTTCCTAAAAATGCCTACATGAACCACACTCAGCCAGCATAAATTAGTATTCTAGCTCAGTGATCTCAGAACAATGTGTCTGCTGCCACATATCAGCTAGCATGGTAATTTGCCAGATTTCAGGCTATGAATTCCTTTGGTGGACTATTTTGCTATCTAGAGTCTAATAACTGAGCCCACTGTTTCCCCGAAAATGTTTCTTTAAATGAAACAATTGTTAGCTGGGCTCTCTGTGTATTCTTTTAGTCAAGGTTTTGTTTTCCTTTTCTTTTTGTGTTTTTGTTGTTGTTGTTGTTGTTTTCCCTAAGGTAGAAAAATATACATTTTTCCTTCAGTTGGATAATTAAGTTGTCATTCTTATTTTAAAAGATGCCTCTATCTGTGTTTTTAGAGCTAATTTTAAGTTGATGACGGTTTACACCGAAAACTTTCTCAAGGCGTATATCAGAGTAAAGGTGCTCTCATTAGACTTACATTTTACTATTGAATAGTGCTGTTAGATACTCTCTAAAACAAACAATATTTTTCATAGGTGCGTATGCTATACTATGTTCCCTTTTTGAAAAACTACAAAATACATGGTATTCTAAATTTTCTCATAATACCTACTGTTAAGAAATTTGATTATTTTGTTCAGCCTTGTATTTCTCAAGCTAATACGAATTCTGAACCATTTATTTCTTTACAATTGCTATTAACAACTTTGAGGCCTCACATTTTGTGAAACATACCCTGAAAAATGTTACATTATTTTATTATAATCACATAAAAAATATAGTTCATAGCTGTTACATTAGCTTTAAATTTACAGAAACACTTCAGGAGACTCAACATCTTGAAAATAGTTATCCCACAGTAAAGAATGGAACAAACAGAAGAAAAATAAGTCATCCAATAGGTAATTCAGTAATGTTGCAACAAAATATTTTCCAGACTGAAAGAAGTCATCACTGAGTTACAGCACACTTATTTAAATAGATTTACAAGAAGGTACATATTGAGCATCTGTATAGTAAGATAAATTTTAAATTTTTGCAAGCTTTTTGTAAGAAAAAATAATCATAGCAAATATTTTCACATAAAGAATAAAATTAAAAACAAAACAAAACAAAACAAAAAAACAGAATGTCATCAATCTTACCAGAGACAGTGGAAATCAGGACATTGGGACATTCCACAAACTATCTGAAGGAAAAAATTTCCACATGCAATTTTATACCCAGCTTTACTATTGATTCAGTGTGAGAGCAAAATAAATGTCCTTTTATACATTAGAAGTCTCGGAATGTACTACCCTGTCTTAGTTTGGTTGGGTTGTCATAACAAAATAACACTCATGGTTGGCTTGAGCAATGGAAATTATTTTTCACAGTTCAGGAAGATCTTAGAAGTTCAAGATCAATGTGTGAAGAGGGTCAGTGTCTGCTGAGAACTCTCTCCTTGAGTTGCAGATGGTTGCCTTCTTGCTGCATTCTCACATAGCCTTTCTCTGTGCTTGCCTAGAGAAAACTCTCTTTTCCTCTTTTTATAAGGTAACTAGTCCCATCATGCTGGTTCCACCTCCATGTCCTAATTCAACCCTAATTGTCTGCTACAGGTTCATGTCCAATACCATCATATTGGGATTTTGGGCTTCCATATAAGAATTGGAGGAGGGGACACAAACATTCAGTCCATAAACACTCTTCCCTTGCTTTCAGTAGGTTATTTTTAAAATACACTGAAACAAAATGAGTAAACAAAAATGTAGCATGAACCCTACCTTTTTCACTTATCTGTTAAATTCATTTGCCACTAGATATTTGATCCTGTCTGATACCCTAATATTTTGTAGACTTAATATATTTATTCCTGAAAGTTTCTTGAAAATACTTAGGCAGGCTTACCACTGGAGAATAATTGGTTTTATGTTGTTTGGGAAGTGTTTATCAGGTTCTATGTAATAATATTTGTTCATTAATTAATCTTTTTACTCTGTAAATATTTAATTGTTAGGGTCTTCTTGGCGCTATATGTAGGGAGTGGTGTACACCTATGTGTCTTCACAATTTAAAAATTAATCAGTAAGATAAAATATATGATTTCCTCTTCCTTTGCTATTTTTCAGTGTGTTCCTATTAAGGAGAAAGCATAATTGGTTCAATAAATGGAACAATGTACCTTACATTCTCTTACTAATGAATGACAGACTATGGATTAAGACACTTCTTTTAAAGTCAGTAAAATGAAAATAGAATTGTGATTTCTTCCAAGTCTATTTAAATATTTTAATTTCCTTTTGTCTTTTATCCTGTGCTTTCAACTCTCTTTTTGCTGGCTACATGTTATGTCAATATATGTCCGCAAATGTGATGGGTAAAGGGGAATAAACAGTATAAAGAAGCAATAACAAAGTGGAGTGAAAAGGGTAAAGAAGTAGACCTGGAAAGAACTTTGACTTTAGGGTGCAAGACTAAAGAACCTTGTCTTGAGTCTAATCACTGAATTTCATGTAGAAAATGCATTAAAAACAATCTGTTCTCTCTTTAGATAAGTCCTAAATATGGTGTGAAGTTTGGGCCTGTCTATGGAAGCCATGGTATACCCTGCCTATTCTGCTCTGTGAATATTGTGATAACAATTTATATAGATATTAGATTTAAATCAATATAGTTACTTGCTCTGAATAAGGCAATTTGTTAAGCATACAAAACCATTACATGGGTTCAAAACCTAGCTATACCACTTGTTAGCTGTGTTATAATAGTCAAGTTATTTAAAAACCATAAGCCACAGCTTCCTTACCTTGTTAATGAGATGATACTAAGTTATTTAATGGGGAAGTATGTAGAACAATTTAGCACACTGCCTGACAAATAGTAATCATTCAAAAGTTGATTTGTTAAAAAATAATATGTATAATGACCAAAATAGTGTTTATATAAATAAGATACAATAGACTAGATAGCCAATACTTACACAATAGTGTAGATTCGAATGTGTATTATATTTAATTGCATAATTTTGATATTTCCAACAATAGATTTACCATGGAAATAACAGTCATATTTAGCTCTTTTTCTTTTTTAAAGCAAACAAGGAAATAACTTCATTTTCCTTTCTTCTTAATGGAATGATGTACCTTACATTTTCTTATGTTATTTTGTGTTATCATGTCCTTTTTATTAGCAATATAAAATACAAAGACATTTTATTGCTGTTTTGAAAGGATAATATGAAGCTTAAACAGAAAATATTCTATAGCCTGTTAGGCAACATTTCAATTGACATTTAAAACATTGAATGAATTTGAAACAACCATTGTATAGGTAAAACCAGGTGGACAACTGATTTTTTTGCATATTTCCAAGTTCTAAGTGTTGTTTTTTTTTAATATAAAAATCCTTTCCTGACTCTGAAATGACACTAGAGATAACTATACAAATACTAAGGAAAGTAGAGATAACATTCTTGAACGTACTGAGCTGCTAGAATACTGGAATACATACAGAACTCCCTAATCAAACTCACTTTAATCTTTAACATTAATAGAGACTAGTCTCTTGAGTTACCTTAATCTTCTTTCATGTCACTAAAAACTTGAAAAGATTTGTGGGCAGGGGTATTATTGAAATTGAGCCTTAATTGGAACTTAATTTCCATAATTATGCATAATTGCACATGTTTATTACTCCTATGATGAGGACACATTTTTCTTTAGCTCCCAGGAAATGTGTGTTAAAGCATCACAAACAGCATTAGATAATATCCTTCATTGACTTTATTTGGTTGTATACAGTATTATGATTCAAAGAGAGACACAAAAAACTTACAGTACAATAGCCTCTCACTTTGCTAAGTAACATTAATAAAATCAAAGATATAATTTCAAGAAGATTATCATATATATGTGTGTGTGTGTGTATATATATATATATATATATATATATATATATATATATATATATTCACAGAGTGGACAGACTTAGATTAAAACTATATAAAATATGTTGCCTACTTCTGTATGTCTCAGTTGTGAAACGATCAGTAGTAATCGGGTATTTTGGGAGTAATGGATCAAGTAACACTTATGTGCATTTTTACCAAATCAAATAAAATTATTTAAGACATTAATTTCCCTGGAATATCTAGAGTACAAGCAGAATGAGCAATTAATTTTGAAATTGCTGACAACTTATGACAGCAGTGATGTCTCATCATCAACACACCAATTTAAAATGATCAATAGGCGATTATATAACTTTTTCTTTTATGCTTGGTGAGTCATTCTTCTAATTATGATTTAAGATGTTTTTATGAATACCTAGGATGTACTAACTGTCCTAGGCTGACTTAAGACTAGGGGTACATCTAAACATTTTAGATAAAAGATAAAATGAAAGATTGCGAAGAGAGGAGTTCTTAAATGGTCCATGAAAAGGCAACTCAAAGATTATTAAAGTCTCAAATGAGCAAAGAAATCATGTATGCCCTTTGTGGCATTTTATCAAACAGCCAGGGCAGGGCAGACTTACTTTCTGTCTTAATTTTCAAAATAAATAGCGTGTCTAAATATGAAATACAGAAAATTTTCTGAAGTATCATTCCTTAAAATTTCTAATGAATTTGGGAAGACTCATTAAATATTGAATATTAATTACTTGGTTTCTTTCTCCTGCTGGTACATTGTGTTAAGAGAAACCCTAGTTTTGTAAATATGTGCTCTAGCTAGCCCTGGTGTATTGAATAATTATGTTTTTTAACATAAATGCAAACGACCCTTCTTTTCTCTCTCTCTCTCTCTCTCTCTCTCTCTCTCTCTCTCTCTCTCTCTCTCTCTCTGTCTCTCTGTCTCTCTCTCTCTCTCTCTCTTTTACTGTAGTCTCTGAACTCATCTACTACCTCAGTAGTTCTTAGCCTTTGTATCAGTAATAAAATCTCCTCAGGATCTTGTCCAACTATAACAAAATACGATGCCATATATTTTCTTATAAGATTCTGATTTGATTATTATCATGTAAGAATTACTTTTCAGATAATTTTAATATGCACTTATAGTTAAGAATCACTTTAATAGACTAAGTGCTTTTATGAACAGGACCTCTTATTTATCCAGATGGGTACCAGAACATAGACAGAGACAGTAAAAATAAATGTATTTTATTATATATATGGACTTTTAGATTCTGTGGAAATATCTATTGGTAAATAGCTTTTTGAGGAAGCCAACCAATACGTGGTGAATTCCACATTTAAAAGTACATGAGTTTGATCTTCGGTTATAAAAAAATTGAAAGTGCAGTTATTTTCACGAAATGACTATAGAGAAGTCACTTTTTTTCTGGTGATTTTGGAATCAGGTGAAATTCAAAGTGTCTGGAGTATTTTGCCTTTTTAAAATAGACATTATAAATAACTGACTCTTTTCAGCTCCAAATTTTGGGGAAAATGATTAGCGATCTTTGAAATAAAAATATCAATAGTTAAAATATATTGTATGCTAGGCAATATGTTACTCAAATTTTATTTAATCCTGGCCAAAACTCCAAAATTTAGGACATTTTATAAAAAAAGAGACCAAGTCCTAGATATATACTATAATTTTACTAAGCTTGCATATTTTCAAGTTACAAAATTCAAATTCAAAGCATGATCATTCTGAGCTCTTACCAGTAATATCAACTTGCCTAGTGTATTTGGCCTTCTCCAATAACAGCAATAAGCATGCTGTCCTGTAAGCCTCTGTAAAAGGTGGTATTTTTAGAAAAATAATTAGAAGCAATTTGTCCAGAAGAAAGAGACGTTTGTCTGAGATTCCTGTGAAAGCAGTTGGATGTTGGCAGCTGACCATGATGGCCTACCTGATACCTCAGCTTCACTAAACATGAGAAGATAGGCTTCTTGACTCGAAGCTGCTGATTTCCTGTTTTTTTTAGAGTGTTTACTTTAGAGAACATCATTGTACATTCTTCTTTTGCCCCTCCAAGATGTAAATCTTTTAACAATGTTCTTGCCAGCCTCCAACCCAGGAATATCTTTCTCAAGGACCTGGAAGCCATCCCTTTGAAATGTAATCATCAAGGAATATCATGACCTTATCTCCCAGTTTTTGTGGGAGGGTAGAAAACCTAACTTTGGCAGGTGCCTTGCTCTAAGTTGTAAAATTCCCTCCTGTTATTTCAGAGCAATAGCCTTCAGTAAAGTTTTCCTTCCCTGTTTAAACATTACTTTAATATATTCATTTCAGTTAATTTAAATATATGTGTATATGTGTGTGTGTATATATACATACATATATATATATATATATATATATATATATATATATATATATATATGTTTGCCTTGACTAAGAAAATAGCAGAAACAACAACAAAATACTTTTTCAGTAGTGCTTTTATTCCTTCTTTTAGCCGTTCACTAATTTGACATGTGTTTTCAGTAAAATTACTTACACGAGCTATTTCATGAATTATGATTAAAAATAACAATATCCACAATACTAATAGTGTTTTAAGAATTAAATTTCAATTTATAGAATTGAGTTTTATTTTCATCTGGCTAAAATAAGAGTTAGCAATCTAGAATTACCTTTTAGCTTTGTCAATATTTTAAACTTCAGTATATCTGATTATCTTAATAAAGCTTTGGAATTTGAACATTTATTTTAGACATGGAATCTAGAAATTATTTCCATTTATCACATGTGTGCAATTATAAGACTTAGAGACAAGAATTAGTGCAATTATGTACACATAAAACACAATCTACTAAAATCCCAACTTTAATCATTTCTGATTTTCTTCCATTAGATCTTCCTCACTAATAGACTTGTGGTTAGGTACGTGCTTCTATTAGGAATGGCATCATGCTGTGTCCCTCCATTAGATTCCTCAAGTACATACCGTGTTTTCCCGAAAATAAGACCGGGTCTTATATCAATTTTTGCTCCATTAGGGCTTATTTTCAGAGGCTGTCTTATTTTTTTCACATACGACCATCTGCATTTATTCAAATGTGTCATGTCATCTTCTTCTGGAACATTGTCATAATGTGCTAAGTGAATCCATCTGACTGAGATCTTAACTGGGGCTTATTTTGGGGGGTAGGTCTTATTTTCGGGAAAACATGGTATGCCTCAAAATATATATGAAAAACCAAAGAAAATTAGTACTTACTTTAGCCATGTTAGCACCACTGTCTTCATACATTGTTGTACACTTTGGTTAAAACTGTTGGAAACAAATAAGATGTGTATTTTCTCCTCATATGCCTAAAATTTAAAAAGTACTCAGCTTTTCTCTTTATCCATTTCTAGTCCTCTCCTCTACAGGGCCTGTGTTATTAAGTATCAAGTCATTGGTTGGAAGAGGACTGTTAACAGCTCTGACCAGCATGCTCTCAGATTGAAGTACCGTATGGATAAGAAAAATGCTTCTTTCTGTGATCTCAGTATAGGTCTCATTGTGCATGAACAGTTCTGAATATCCGTGGCCATGTTGGGTGACACTTTGAATGGCTAGATTTAAGTCCTATGTCTAGGTATAGATCAAGGTGTAGATAAGTAGACATAAAGCACATCAACTTTGATTTTAATAGGGTTAAGTTGCCAAAAAACAATTCACAAAGAACCGGATGAATTTTCTTAATAATTAGTTAAATAAAGAGCACTTGTCCATATCATACAAAGACTGATAAATGAGTTAGACAATTAGTTGAGTGAAAATGTAACATGTAGAACCATAGTCACATTAAAGTACCACACACAGTTGAAAAATACTTAATTTTAGGGTATTGGGGGCATGTATGTGTACTGCAATAAACATAGTAGCTTTATTTATGAAGGTGGCATGAATTTTGAGTGATGGCAAATAGAGGCTTTAATTTACTTTTATTTTAGGCATCAGTTTATTAAAATAATGCATTTCACATCTTAATATAGCCCATTAAAATAGCAATTAAAGGTAGAAATTTATTATTAAATGTGCCAGAGTATTTATTAGAAAGTGATGACATTTTTAGCAAAATGTACAAAAGAAGACATGAATCGATAAAATACAGGGAATATTTGTGTGTTGACAGAGTCAATATTGTAATGTTGACATTTCTCTCTAATTAAGTTTATAAATTCCATTATTTTCAGTTGGAATTCCAGTGTTTTTGAATTTTTTTTTTCTTAAAGAAAAGTGTTAAGAAACTAATCTATATTGATTAAAAAAAAAAGAGGGAGAGTGAAAGAGAAAGGAGATCTAGGAATGATGAATGACTTGCACTTTTAGGTATTAACATTCATTATGTTTAAAGTAATTAAAATTGTACATAAATGACATATCAATAAACAGATCAATAGCATAAAATCAAGAATGCAGAAATAGACCCATCTGTAGATGGGATTTTAAATGTGATAAAAGAGACCTTTTAAGTCTTTGGTAATAGGATGAAAAATTCAAACAAATGTGCTTAGGGAATTGCAAGTCTATTACGATGTACAAATAACTTTAGAACTCTCTTAAAGTGTGCAAAACAAATTCAGACAAAAATAGAAAAATGAAAAGAATGTTTGGCATATTGGGTGACCGTTCTGCAAAAACTATCCTTCAAACTTTCCTCTCTGTATTTGTTGATATATTCTTCATAATAATTTATTAAATTCTTATTATCCTCCTTTACCTTAAGAGCAATGAGGAGTAGAGAGGTTAAGTAACTTGAATGAAATCACATGATAAGTAAGTAGGGGAGCTGATACTCAAAATCAGGAAATCTGACGCCAATGTCTGACCTCAGATTCTACATAAAACAATAATACTTGAAAAATGCATAAAATATTGTGTGTGTTTTTTATAAGTGGGGTATGGGGAAATAGTTTCTATGGGATGAAACATAAAACCTTAAAATAAGACTCTAAAATGTTTAAATGTGTTGTTTTAAAAGATTATATGACAAAATACCGTAAAGAAAGTTATAAGATCATGGTAAGAAAAGGAAGCATTTGAAGAATGAGAATGCTTAGAGAACAAAAACAAAAGCCGTTGAAGAAAATCTAATACCCCCTACAAAGCTAAAGAACTGTTCAGTTATCTTTAAATGTAATGAGCAAAAATGGTTAATATCCATCACATATTAAAGCAAAAAACAAAAAACTTCTGAATAAAATAAAACACATATGAGAAATTATTCCCCCCCAAAATTCCATATTGCAGCATTCAATGACTTATTTTTTGTTAAATACCTTTTCATGGGCTGTTATGTGGATGCAATGATTAGCAAGCGAATGCACAGGTTTAACTATTGCAAATATAGTTTACTGATTTGTTACAAAGAAGTACAGCAGTGAACACATTTGGCTTAAGTACAGATGGGTAGCTCTTGCAGATTTATGCTTGCACATTTTCTAAGTGAGTTTTAAAAAAATGGTTTACACCCTAAGGAACAATTTTTAACAAGAATATAGCACATAGGTTACCTTTTCCAAATTACTGTAACTTTTCTCATTTAATTGATGCATTATTTACATACAGAATCATATTGCTTGTTTATTACTTCAATAAAATCAAGAATAAGGATAGTATAAAAATGTGGTAGTAGTTTTTTCTTCCACCAGATTCTTCTCTTTTACCTCCTGTTATTCTGGGTATAGACAAGCTCCAAATTAAGAAGAATGAGAATGCTTAGAAAACAAAAACAAAAGCCGTTGAAGAAAATCTAATATCCCCTACAAATCTAAAGAACTGTTCAGTTATCTTTAACTTTAATGGGGTGCTGAACTGTAGTGGAAAGAAAATGGATCTCAGTGTTATTATACATGCTTTAGAATGTTTGTCCTTGACATAATTACACAAAATAACAATGCAGAAATCCAAAGGACATTTATGATTAGCAAATAAAAATTGTTGCCAGAGATTGAAATGCCCTGGAGAAGTACTGTCTGACCTTCTTTTATAAGTGAAGCATATCAGTAAACAGCAATGATAAATGAAAACAAACAGTACTGTGAATGAAAATAAGGTATGTGAATTTAAATGTACCTCTTTCCAATTAAGTCAGTCTAATTAAATATTAAGATACAATACAATTAAATGCCATCGTTGCTGGAAAATAACTATAATTTTAGTAGGTTTTCAAAATCATCTGGCCATTTATGTCTTACTGATAGTTTGACAGCAGGCTTTCTTCTGTCTTATAATAACATATCTTCTGACATTTTCAATTAATCTTACATAGATACCATGATCAAGAAATGATTTCCACTCAAGAGTATTATTTTCAAGTGTTTTTGGGATCCACATTTCTTAATGTTCATAGTTACCGCAACTATGTATATAAGCAATATGTATATGTGATTCTGAAATGAATTACTAAACATTTTGTTTTAACAATGCAGTATTGCCCGTCATGTTATTATTTTATTGACAGTGACACATTTCCAGGATTTGAAAGAATAGCCTTGTTGTATCTGTTTTACATTTAGCATAAAATTAGTTCATATCATCAGATTTACATTTTTATTTTTATGAAGATTATCAGATGCTAAGGAAGTTAAATGGTGGAAAATATGTTTTCTTAAAAAAATAGAAAAGTTGGCTAGATACATTGTGTTATCTTGGATTGGATCCTGGAAGAACATAAAAGGCAAACATTGGTGGGAAAACTTGTGAAATCTAATTAAGTCTGGAAATTAGTTAATATGCCAATATTGGTTTCCTTTTTTTATCCAGTTTTCCCAGCACCTTTTTTTTTTTTTTTTTCTGTTGTTGCTGTTTGGTAGTTTGTTATATTAAATTTACTGGGGTAACGTTGGTTAGTAAAATTACACAGGTTTCAAGGTACAATTCTATCATATATCATCTATATATTGCATTGTGTGTTCACCACCCGGAATCAGTTCTCCTTCCTCACCATATAATTGATCCCCTTTACCCTCTTCTACCATCTTCCCTCTCACCTTTCCCTCTGGTAACCACCAAACTGCTGTGTCTATGAGATTTGTTTGCTTGTTTATTTGTTTGGTTTGCTGCTTTCAGATTTATATCCCACAGATGAGTGAAATCAGAGTTCTGGACTTATTTCTGACTTATTTTGCTTAGCATGAATATCTCAAAATCCATCCGTGCTGTCGCAAATGGCAGTATTTCATCTTTTCTTATGGTCGAGTAATAGTCCATTCTATATATGTACCACATGTTTTCTATCCAATCATTTATTGAAGCACAGTTCAGTTGTTTCCATTTCTTGGATACCATAAATCATTCAGCAGTGAACATACGGGTAAATATATATTTACGGATAAGTATTTTCAATTTGGGGGGTGGATACCCAGAAGAGGGATTGCTGGGATGTATTGGTAACTCTTAATTTTTTGAGGAATCTTCATACTGTTTTCCATAGTAGCTATACCAACTTACATGCCCACCAGCAGTCTATAAGGGGTCCTTTTTCTCCACCGCTTCTCCAAAACTTGGTATTACTTGATTTGTCAATAATAGCCATTCTAACAGGTGTGAGGTAGTATCTCATTGTGGTTTTGATTTGTGTTTCCTTAATAGCTCATGAAGTTGAGCATCTTTTCTTATATCTGTTAGTCATTTGTACGTCTTCTTGAAAGAAGTGTCTCTTCAGGTCCTCTGCCCTTTTTAAATTTGTTTATTTTTGTTATTGTTGTTGAGTTGTATGAGTTCTTTATATATTTTGGATATTAGCCCCTTATTGGAGGTGTTTGCAAATATATTCTCCCATTTGGTTGTTTGCCTGTTTGTTTTATTGATGGTTTCTTTTGCAGAGCGATTTTTTTTTTTTTTTTCCAGAGCAATTTTGTTTGATATAATCTCATTCATTTATTTCTGCTTTTACTTCCCTTGCATTTGAGGTCAAATTCATAAAATTATCTCTAAGACCAAGCTTAGTACCTATGCTTCCTTCTATGCAACTTATTGTATTAGTTCTTATATTTAGGTCTTTGATCCATTTTGAATTAATTTTGGTACATGGTGACAGATAGCAGTCTAGTTTCATTCTTTTGAATGTGGCTTTCCGATTCTCCCAACATCATTGCAGAGGTTTTCTTTTCTCCATTGTATGTTTTTGGTTTCTTTGTCAAAAATTATCTTCCCACATATATGTGGCTTTATTTCTGGATTCTTAATTCTGTTCCATTGGTCAGTATATCAGTTGTTTTTTTTTTTGTTTTTTTTCCCCCAATACCATGTTGTTTTGATTATTGTCACTTAAGCATAATTTGAAGTCAGGGAGTGTAATACCTTCAGCCTAGTTCTTTTTTCTCAGGATTGCATTGGCTGTTCAGGATCTTTTGTGATTCCATACAATTCTGATGATTTTTTCTTATATATCTTTACAAACCGCCATTGGGATTGCATTAAATCTATATATTGTTTTGGGTAATATGGACTTTTTAACTTTGTCAATTCTCTCAATCCACGAACACAGACTATCTTTCCATTTCTTTGTGTTTTCTTCAATTTCTTTTAATAATGTCTTGCAGTTTACAGTATATAGTTCCTTCACATCCTTTGTTAAATTCATTCCTACTTATTCTATTATTTTTGTTGCAATTGCAAAAGGAATTGTTTTGTTTTTCTTTCTGAATGTTTTTCATTAGTATATAGGAATGCAGTGGATTTTTGTACATCAATTTTTTATCGTGCAACTTTATTATTCATTGTTTCTAACAGTTTTTTTGTGGCGTCTTTAGGGTGTTCTATGTAAATAATAATATCATCTGCAAAAAAGTGACAATTTCACTACTTCATTCCAATTTTGAATGCCTTTTATTTCTTTATCTGCCTGATTGTTCTGGCTAGTCTTTCAATACATCATTGAATAACTGGTGAGAGAGGACACCTTGTTTTATTCCTGATTGTAGAAGAAATTCTTTCAGTTTTTCACCATAACGTGTGATATTTTCTGAGGGTTTCTCATATATGTCCTTTATTATATTGAAGTACTTTCCTTCTATACCCCTTTTATTGAGTGTTTTAATCATTAATGGATATTGCATCTTGTCCAATTCTTTTTCTCCATGTATTGATATGATCATATGATTCTTATCATTTATGTTGTTTATGTGGTGTATTACATTAATTAATTTGCATATATTGAACCATCCTTGCTTCCCTGGAATGAACCCCACTTGATCGTGATGTGTAACCTTCTTAATGTATTGCTATATTTGATTAGCTAGTATTTTGTTTAGGATTTTTGCATCTGTATTCATCAGCGATATTGGTCTTTAGTTTTTATTGTGTGTGTTATCCTTACCAAGTTTTGGAATCAGGATAATATTGGCCTCATAAAATGAGTTAGGAAGTATTGCTTGTTCTTCAAATTTTGGGAAGAGTTTGAGGAAGACAGGTTTTAAATCATCTTTGAATGTTTGGTAGAATTCACTAGTGAAGCCATCTGGTCCTGGACTTTTGCTTTTAGGGAGGTTTTGGATGATTGTTTCAATTCCTTTGATATTGATCAGTCTACATAGATTTTCCAGTTTTTCATGATTCAGTCTAGGAAGGTTATATATTTCTAAGAACTTGTCCATTTCTTCTAGGTTATTGAATTTGGTGGTAGATAGTCTTTCATAGTATTCTTGTATGATCCTTTGTATTTCTATGGTATCTGTCAAAATTTCTTCTCTTTCATTCCTGACTTTGTTTATCTGTGCTTTTTCTCTTTCTTTATAGTGATTCTAGCCAGGGGGTTGTCAATTTTATTAATCTTTTTAAAGAACCAATTCTTTGTTGCATTAATCTTTTCTATTGTGTTTTTTTCTCTATTTCATTTAATTCTGTTCTAATTTTCTATTATTTCTTTCCTTCTGGTGACTTTGTGCTTCATTTGTTCTCCTTTTCCTAGTTCTTCAAAATGCAATGTTAGGTTGTTTATTTGGGATTGTTTTATTGTTTCTTGAGATAGATTTGTAATGATATAAACTGCCATCTTATCACTGGTCTTGGAATATCCCAAAAGTTTTGATATGTTGTATTTTTATTCTCATTGGTTTCCATGGATCTTTTGATCACTCCTTTTATTTATTTCCTGACCCAGTCATTCTGTAGCAGCATGTTGTTTAACTTCCACATCTTTTGTTTGCTTGTTTATTTGTTTTAAATGAACGTAATGGTAACCACACAAAAAAAGTTCACAACTGTGTCACATACATTAAAAAAAAAAGAAATAAAAAAGAGGAAGCAGACAAAAAAGTCATAAAATACTACTAAATTAAAATAATAGAGAAATATAAGGGCAAAGAACAATGGAGACCCTGAGTTACCAGAAAAAAAAAAAAAAAAAATGGCTATAGGAAATCCTCATGTATCAATAATAACCCTTTTAATAGCACTCACCAATAAAAAGGCACAAAGTAGCAGATTGGACCAAAAAACAAAACCCAACCATATGCTGCCTTCAAGAGACATATGTCAACTTTAAGGACAAATATAGACTCAAAGTGAAAGCATAGAAAGCAATACTCCAAACAAATGACATCCAGAGAAAAGCAGGTGTGTAGCCATATTTATATCTAACGAAATAGACTTAAAGATAAAAAAGGTAACAAAAGACAAAAATGGGCATTTTATTATAATAAAAGGGACTATACATCAAGAAGACATAACGCTTATCAATATATATGCTCCCAATCAGGGAGCCCAAAATACACCAAGCACCTTCTCACAGAACTAAAGGGAGAAACTGACAAAAACACAATTATAGTAGAGAACCTAAATACATCATTGACAGCTATGGATGGATAATCCAAACAGAAAATCAATAAGGAAACATCAGCCTTAAGTGACACATTAGACCAAATGGACATAATCAACATTTAGAGAGTCTTTCCTCTCAGAAAACTAGAATAGACATTTTTTTGCTGTAGTGCACATGGCACATTCTCAAGGATATATCATATGTTGGGACATAAAACTAGCCTCAACAAATTAAGAAGATTGAAATCATACCAAGCATTTTCTCTGACCACAATGCTTTGAAATTAGACATCAACTGCAGATTTTTTTGGTAGATAACCAGGAGAGGGATTGATGGGTCATATAGTAACTCTATTCTTCTTCTTCTTCTTATTTTTTTAATTCTGTGATTACTTTATTTATTTTTTATTTTTTATTTTTTTAATTGGGGAACAGTGTGCTTCTCCAGGGCCCATCAGCTCCAATTCATCGTCCTTCAATCTAGTCGTGTAGGGCACAGCTCACTGGCCCATGTGGGAATTGAACTGGCAACCCTGTTGTTCAGAGCTCACAATCTAACCAGCTGAGCCATTTTGCCACCCCTATTCTTAACTTTTTAAGGAACCTCTGTTTTCAATAGTGGCTGCACCAGTCTGTGTTCCCACTAACAGTGTATGAGTGTTCCTTTTTCTCTGCAGCCTCTCCAACACTGTTACTATTTGTCTTGTTGATGATAGACATTCTATCTGGTGTGAGGTCATAATCTCATTGTGGTTTTTATTTGTGTGGTATAAAAAACTGAAAACAACAAAGGAACAAGACAAACAAATGAAGAAACAAAAACTCATAGACACACACAACAGTTTAGTGGTTACCAGAGGGTAAAGGGAGAGGGGAGATGGTAGATGAGGGTAAAAGGGATCAAATATATGGTGATGGAAGGAGAACTGAATCTGGGTGGCGAACACACAATGTGATAGATATATGGTGTATTACGAGATTGTACACCTGAAACCTATGTAACTTTACTAACAATTGTCACCCTAATAAACTTAAATAAATAAAAAAAAGAAAGAAAAAGAAGAAATCACACACACACACGCACACACGCACACAAAGAAATTGGAGATCAACTGCAAAAAGAAACCAATATTGGTTTCTTAATGGTTTAAATGTACCATGATATGCAAGATGATAATAATCAGGGGAAACTGAGTGGGGTGTGTTTGGGAACTCTGTACTCTTAGAAGTTTCTCTGTAAATATAAAATTATTCAAAAATAAAAATGTTAAAGTTGGAGAGAAGTGTTTATTTAAAAATTAAAGGGTAAGTAATGCTAAATATATAAATAATACATTTAATATATTTTCAAAAATAAATTGTTGAAAAGTGCACTGTAGATATTTAGTCAAATGAGATAATAGATAAAGGGATGTCAACACAACTTGCTTCTCTTTGATGTATAGATGACAGATACTCTGAGTAATATGGATAACGCACAGCTTCAAGAAAGTAATTATATTCTGTGACAAAGCTATTGTGAGTTGGAACCTCTCTAGTTTTTGTCTAAACTCTGTAAGGGTGAAAAATTAATTGTGATAATACACAAAATTGCCATATATTAGTACTGATGTAAATAAGCCATCTGAATGGAGTGTGGAAAATTGAATCATAGAGAAGAGTGAATGAAAATATATTCTAGACATACCAAGAGCCAGAAATTAAGTTATATGGCTTAGATTATCATCCTTTTACTATAAAAAAAGATCTTCATATAAAAATGGAGAAAATATTTTGCCCTGGCATTGCTGCCTTTTGTTTTTCTTTGTAGGAAAATAATATTTCTTTTCAACTTTCTCCTTTTATTCTGTGACTTAAGCAATAATTTTAAGAACAATTCACTGAGAAAGGGCAGTCAGTACCCACCTACCTTGTGATTCATGTGTGACTTCAGAGAATGGGACTCATGGTAAAGAGCAAGCGATATCAGAAGGGTGGTTTTATTCAATCTCTGTAGAACACTGTGGGCATAATAAACAGTTCTTTTTAAACTATGCAATAAATGTAGGTGAAAAAGAAAGGTATCTCCCTTTTCAGAACTACTCTGAGAGTGAGGACATTGGACTAGGAACATTACACATTTTATGAGCATAGATCAGCCTAGAGCTGAAGCAAAGAAAACGCATTGAACGGATTCATGCTTTGGTGGTTTTATGGCAACATCCCAGCAGCTGATTGGTGATGTTAGCATATTTTGGCAAGATTGGAAATTTCAGCACAGAATTATTGGTTGAAATGAGTAATCTCAACAGAGGACAGCAGAAGAATAAAAATGAGGATCACATTAAACTAGCTTGAGACTAGTGAGTTCATGAGCACACACTAAGTACACCAAAATTTATATAGGGAATTTTAAGTAAAGGGGAGCCCATACAGTATGAGAAGGAGTGAAGTTATTAAAATATTTATTTATTTTTCAACCATTATTCTGATTCAACCTATACTCACAGGCTTCTGCACTCTGGAAAAAAATGGGTATATTTGAAATGATGCCAGAAATGTTATATAAGGGATCATACTATACTTTATAAGGGATGATTTTTGGAGTCTTGGGAAATATAATATGCTAAAAAATACATCATTTTTCTCAAGAAAGACACCTGAATATATATTGAATCTCAATGTCATCATTACATCAGCGTAAACTATTGAGATTTAAAGGTGAAATATATAGTGGACAAAAGAATAGTGACTGTCGTGGGCAGAATCGTGTCCCTCCCAAATATATATTTTGAAGTCCTCTCAGTAACTCAAAATTTGACTATATTTGGATTCACATCATTTAATGAGGTGATTAAGGTTAAATGCAGCCATTAAGGTGGTACCTAACAATAAGACTGGTGTCCTTATAAGAAAAGATTAAGACCCAATTATACATGGAAGAAAGACCATGCGAGGGAAGAGGGAGAAGATGGCCATCTACAAGTCTCATGGAGAATGTCTCACAAGGGGCCAGCCTGGTGGCTCAGGTGGTTGGAGCTCCATGCTCCTAACTCCAAAGGCTGCTGGTTCAATTCCCACATGGGCCAGTGGGCTCTCAACCACAAGGTTGCTGGTTCAACTCCTTGAGTCCCACAAGGCATGGTGGGCTCTGCCCCCTGAAACTAAGATTGAACACGGAACCTGGAGCTGAGCTGCCACTGAGCTCCCGGATGGCTCAGTTGGTTGGAGTGCGTCCTCTCAACTACTAGGTTGCCGGTTCGACTCCCACAAGGGATGGTGGGCTGCGCCACCTGCAACTAGTAATGGCAACTGGACCTGGAGCTGAGATGCGCCCTCCACAACTAAGACTGAAAGGACAACAACTTAAAATTGAACGGCACCCGCCACAACTAAGATTGAAAGGACAACAACTTTACTTGGAAAAAAAAAAAAATGTCCTGGAATTACACACTGTTCCCCAATTAAGTCCTATTAAAAAAAGAAAAACGATAAAAAAAAAAAAAAAAGACTCACAAGAAACAAACCCTGCTGATACTTTCATCTTGGACTGCTCGCTGCCAGAGCTGTGAGGAAAGAAATTTCTATTGTTGAAGCCACCTAATATGTAGTACTTTGCTATGGTAACTTTAGCAAACTAATACAGTAATATTACATCTTTCTAATGGTGGCATGTAGAAACTCAAATAATCACAAGAGTGATAGAATTTCACATCCTTTTTGTCTTATTTCTAACATGGGTTACATGCCTCACACTGATTAAAAATACATTTAGTGCTAGCTCACCAACAATTTGAATTGAAATTCATTGTTTTCTAAGCAAATTTAAGAAGACTGAAACCATACCAAACATATTCTCTGCTCACAAGGCTTTGAAATTGGATATCAAATGAAAAAAGAAAGCAGGAAAAGCCATAAATACATGAAGATTAAACAACATACTTTTAAAGAACGATTGGGTTAAAGAAGATATTAGAGGAGAGATAAAAAAAAATACATAGAAACAAATGAGAATGAAAATACATCCTACCAAAATTTTTGGGATGCAGCGAAAACAGTTTTAAGAGGGAAATGTATATCATTACAGGCCTATCTCAAGAAACAAGAAAAATACCAAATAAATAACCTCATGTTACACCTTAAAGAACTGGAGAAAGAAGAACAAATGAAACCCAAGTTCAGCAGAAGAAAGGAAATAATAAAAATCAGAGCAGAACTAAATGCAATAGAGAACAAAAACACAGTAGAGAAAAAAAAAATAATGTGACAAAGAGCTGGTTCTTTGAAAAGATTAACAAAATTGTCAAAACCTTCGCTGGGCTTACTAATATAAAAAGAGAGAAGGCACTAATAAACAAAATCAGAAATCAAAAAGGGGAAGTTATCACAGATGCCACAGAAATACAAAGGATCATCCAAGAATACTATGAAGGGCTATATGCCACCAAATTCAATAACCTAGATGAAATGGACAAGTTCTTAGAAACATATAGCCTTCCAAGGCTGAACCATGAAGAACTGGAAAATCTAAACAGACCGTTCACCAGTAACGAAATTGAATCAGTCATCCAAAACCTTCACAAAAGCAAAAGTCCAGGACAAGATGGCTTCAATAGTGAATTCTACTAGACATTCAAGGAGGATCTAATACCTGTCCTGCTCAAACTCTAAAGTGTCAAATATATGGTGATGGAAGGAGAACTGACTCGGGGTGGTGAACACACAATGGGATATAGATGATGTAATACAGAATTGTACACCTGAAATCTATGTAACTTTACTAACAATTGTCACCCCAATAAACTTTAATTAAAAAAAAATAGGGAGATACAATACTCCCTAACTCATTTTATGAAGCCAACATTACCCTGATACCAAAACCTGGAAAAAGCAACACAAAAAAAGAGAACTACAGACCAATATCTCTGATGAATACAGATGCAAAAATCCTAAACAAAATTCCAGCAAATCGAATGCAACAATGCATTAAAAAGATTATTCATCACGACCAAGTGGGCTTCATCCCAGGGGCAGAAGGATGGTTCAATATACGCAAATCCATCAATGTGATACATCACATAAACAAAACAAAGGTCAAAAATCATATGATTATATCAATTGATGCAGAAAAAGCATTTGACAAGATACAACATCCATTTATGATTAAAACACTTAATAAAAAAGGTATAGAAGGAAAATACCTTAACATAATAAAGGCCATATATATGACAAAGCCCCCAGCTAATCTTATAATTAACAGTGAAAAACTGAAGCCCTTTGCTCTATGTTCAGGAACAGGACAGGGATGTCCCCTATCACCTCTGCTTTTCAACATAGTGTTGGAAATCCTCACCAGAGCAATCAGGCAAGAGAAAGAAATAAAAGGCATCCAAATTGGGAATGAAGAAGTTAAATTGTCACTCTTTGCAGATGACCTGATGCTATGTAAAGAAAACCCTAAAGACTCCACCAAAAAGCTATTAGAAACAATCAACGATACAGTAAACTCGCAGGCTACAAAATCAATGTACAAAAGTCCATTGCATTTCTATATACTAACAATGAAATCTCAGAAAAAGAAATAATAATAATAATAATAATAATAATAATAATAATAAAACAGTTCCTTTTGCAATTGCAGCAAAAAGAATAAAATACCTAGGAATAAACTTAACCAGGATGTGAGAGACCTATATGCTGAAAACTGTCAGACATTTTTGAAAAAAAAACTGAAGAAGACACAAAGAAATGGAAAGATATTCCATGTTCATGGATTGGAAGAATCAACATAGTTAAAATGACCATATTACCCAAAGCAATATACAGATTTAATGCGATTCCCATCAAAATCCCAATGGTATTTTTTAAAGAAATAGAACAAAAAACTCATCAGATTAGTTTGGAAGCACAAAAGACCCCGAATAGCCAAAGCAATCTTAAGAAAAAAGAACAGTGCTAGAGGTATCACACTCCCTGACTTTAGCTTGTGCTACAGGGCAACAGCATGGTATTGGCAGAAAATCAGACACATAGACCAATGGAATAGAACTGAGAACTCAGAAATAAAACCACATAAATACGGACAGATAATTTTTGAAAAAGAAGCAAAAAAAATCATACAATGGATAAAAGACAGCCTCTTCAATAAATGGTGCTGGGTGAATTGGAAAACCATGTGCAAAAGAATGAAACTGGACTGCTATCTGTCACCATGTACCAAAATTAATTCAAAATGGATCAAAGACTTAAGCATAAGACCAGAAACAATAACCTGCATAGAAGAAAACAGGTACTAAACTTATGGACCTTGGGTTCAAAGAGCGTTTTATGAATTTGACTCCAAAGGCAAGGGAAGTAAAAGCTAAAATAAATGAATGGGACTATATCAAACTTAAAAGCTTCTGCACAGCAAAAGAAACCATCAACAAAATAAAGAGGCAACAAAATGAATGGGAGAATTTTGGCAAACAATTCCTCTGATAAGGGGCTAATATCCAAAATATACAAGGAACTCATACAACTCTCCAACAAAAAGAAAAAAAAAAACCCAATTGAAAAATGGGCAGATGACCTGAAGAGACGTTTCTCCAAAGAGGACATATGAAAAAATGCTCAACATCACTAATCATCAGAGAAATGCAAATAAAAACCACAATGAGATATCACCTCACCCCAGTCAGAATGGCTATCATCAACAAGACAAATAGTAACAAGTGTTGGAGAGGCTGTGGAGAAAAACGAACCCTCATACACTGTTGGTGGGAAAGCAGACTGGTGCAGTCGCTATGGAAGGCAGTGTGGAGGTGCCTCAAAAAATTACGAATAGAATTACCATATGACCCAGCAATCCCTCTCCTGGGTATCTACCCAAAAAATCTAAAAACATTTATACATAAAGACACGTGTGCTCCAATGTTCATTGCAGCTTTATTTACAGTGGCCAAGACATGGAAACAACCAAAATGTCCTTCGATAGATGAATGGATAAAGAAGTTGTGGTATATATACACAGTGGAATACTATTTGGCGGTAAGAAAAGATTAAATAGGATCATGTGTTACAACATGGATGGATCTTGAGATTATAATGCTAAGCGAAATAAGTCAGACAGAAAAAGCAGAGAACCATATGATTTCACTGATATGTGGTATATAAACCAAAAACAACAAAAGAACAAGACAAACAAATGAGAAACAAAAACTCATAGACACAGACAATAGTTTAGTGGTTACCAGAGGGTAAGGGGAAAGGGGATGGTAGATGAGCATAAAGGGGATCAAATATATGGTGATGGAAGGAGAACTGACTATGGGTGGTGAACACACAATGTGATTTATAGATGATGTAATACAGAATTGAACACCTGAAATCTATGACACTTTACTAGCAATTGTCACCCCAATAAACTTTAATTTAAATAAATAAATAAGTAAATAAATAAATAAATTCATTGTTTTCACAACATATGGGTCAAGCATTTCATTCCTTTTTTTTTTTTTTTAATTTCTAGAAGACATTAGATTGCTATTTTACTACCCTAAACCTGGAGCCAATGTGGATTATTTCTACTCTTTAGACCACTCTTACCTTCACTCTCAATTTCCTAGAGTCTTCTATATTTTTCAAAAATATTTTAAAGAACAAAAATAGTAAACTATCTGGGAGACTGGGTAGACCAATCTCATTTGCACATTGGCTTAAAATGTCACCAGAGTCAGCTAAATGTACCTTTATCTCATTAATAAACAAATGTTATAGCAACTGTTTCCACTTGGAAATATTCCAAACATAAATATAAATTCTGGTGCATATGTGTGTTATGTTTGTGTTATATTCTTCCTGAAGTAAGTGTAAATAGAATTATTCAACAGGAAATGTCTTAAATGTCATAGCAAATTATAACTAAATTGAAATTAAGATCAATTATTAATTGTCATATACAAGTAGTTTACTTCTCACAAGAATCCTGTGAAGATGGATGATAATCAGGTTGTTAATGATAATGAGTATAAAAGGAGGAATTAACAAACCTAAATGACAACTACATTGCTGAGCAGTATTTCATTTTGATCCCATAGGAACCCTGAAAGTTAAATATTGTTATCACTATTTGGTATATAATGAAAACTAGTCTCATAAGAGAAGAGTTACTTTTTTCCAGATCAGATAGTACCTGATTGTGCTGAATCTCAGACTCCATTTTGTCTAGCTCCAAACGTGTGCTGTGTCTACATGTTATATCCATGGACATCTACCGTATATCCATTCATCTAAATATATTTGTTGAGTCACTACTATGTGCCAGTCACTTTTCTAGGTGTGGGGTTATATGTGATTGAACGAAAGAGACAAAAATTGCTGTCCTCATGGTGTTCACATATTATTGGCAGATACATACAAGAAAAATATATAAATGGAATATATATTAAGTTAGATTGTAATAACTAACAGGAAAATTAAAACAGGAAAATAAATTAGGAAATAGTGTCAGTGAAGTGTTTTATTTTTATTAAGGTGGATAGAAGAAAGACTCACCAAGGATAGTTTAGAACTGACTTAAAACTTGTCAGGTTAATATCTGGGAATAATACATTACAATTAGAGAAAATGTTAAATACAAAAGCCAGAGTGTGCCTGAAGTGTTTAAGGAACACCAAGGTGATTACTATGGGTAGAGCAGAGTAATAAGAGTTGTAAAATGGGTGTTCAGATAGGTAGATGAATCCCTTGCCAAAAACTTATGTAAATGTAATTATTTACAGAATTTCCAAAATCACACAAAAATAAAAGTAGTAAGTATGTTACATACCTATAATCCAATGTTATTTCATCCATGAAAATATGTACCTATGTATGTAGGTACATAGGTAAGTAAGTAGGTACGTTTGTATTTACTGCATTGCTCAAGTAATTTAAAGCAAATCTAAGTAATCAATTAATTCACCCATGAATTCTATATTATGTCTTGTTACAAATGAAAAAAAAAAAAAAAAGCCTACAGTTTTTCACATAACTGCAATGTTATTAAAACCTCTAATAAATTTAACAGTAATTCCAAAGCAATGTCTATGTCCATAATTAAATTTCCGTTATTGTCTTGCAACTTTCATTTTATAGTGGGTTTGTTTCAGATTCTAAACAAGAGCCATACTTTTGTCACCCATTTTCAGTCTCTTAATTTATAATTACCTGCCCTTACACATATACACCTTTTTCATCAGGCAATTTTTATTGTTGAAAACCTTGGATATGTTGCCTATAGAAAATTCCACATTCTGGTTATAGGTAATTGTTTCTATTTTTTCACTATTTCCTGAAAAATGATGCATGTAGTGGTTTGAAAAGATTTAGAATCAAGTCGGGAAGGCCGGGAGGGGTTGATATCACTTCAAAAGGCACAGAAGTAGGGTTGCTCTGCTATTAAGGATGTTAAAACTGATCAGTGTTTTCACTTATTAACATCCTGATTTCTCTATTACAAATGCCCTAATAAATGTTTCAGGTAGTGGTTTTATCATCAATCAGTGATCACTGCTGAGATAAATTACTTCATTCAGTTTTAAAATGGTGATTTTTCTAATTCTATCATTCATCTCAATGTATTATAAAGAACTGTGCCTCAAAGAATTCAGTTAACCTTAAATACAGCTTGTACAATAAGAGCAGAATTACTGATGTTCAATGAATATTTTTAAATATGATATGAACTAACATATATCTATATCTAAATGTGTTTCAATCAAATCAGCTCATTATTTTCTAACACTCTCATTGTCTCATCATTTGATAGTGGGAACCTCTGATGTTTAGTGACTTTTTGACAGTTATATCAGAAGTCTTTAATTATTTCCTTGTTTTCTCTACCAACACAGTATTCCAGGTTCAATCAGGCTCTGACGCAACCAGTATTGGGAAATGATCTTTAGAAACCAGTGTCAGGGTGCTGGGTTTATTCATTCCTAGGTTTTCATTATTTTTAATGAAAAATATCTAATGAACTCTCCAATTCAATGTAAGGATAATAAAAGTTTTTAACTTTAGTTCTTTGATCCATGCACTTTGTTTCTCTTTAAGAAAACTTTGTTTTCAATGTATTAACATAATTGTGTTTATATTAATAATGCTGCAATACTCATATAGTGGTTTAAAATAATAACACAGTGTTCCTACATACACTGCTGAACCCATTTCAAGGTTTTCTTGTGGTTCCTCTGCCCTTAACACAGTTACTGGCATTTTTATAAAGAGGTAGATATGTAGAGAACAGGGGTAAAGCCAGGCAGTTGTGCTAGCATTATCCCTTAATTGCCCTCTCCTCCATTATTACTCAACATTTGTTAATAAATAGACAGACAAATAAAGAAATAAGTGTTATGTCTATTAAGCCACACTTGTAGTATTTTATGAAATCTATCTCCTCTAGATCACTTATTCCTAGTATTTGAATCCACGTCCCTTGTTTTTGATCCCAGGGTCCTAGTTTGTTTGTTTTGGATTTATTCATCTACTTGTCTCAAATGTTGATGTGTTTCTCTGGATGGACTTTATTAACATCTATTGAAATCCCTGATGACTGACACTGCTCTAGTACATGACGATTTTCCTGCAATCCCGTAGCATATCTCTGAGGACGTTGTTATCATTGCTTATTATCTTATTATTCACTAATGCTTTTATTACTAACATTTGCTCTGAAGCCCCTTTTAGTAATCCTCACACCACTTTGCCAAGAAGCACTTTCATTTGGGAAGTGTTTACATTTGTTATTATGGACTCCTGAGCTAGCAAAATAATCAGGATATGTTGGCATAGGTCTAGGCAACTTTATTCAGTATCCTATGACTTGTAAATGAGAATAGCATCTTACATTTTAATAAATGATGCATATGCAGAACTTTATAGTGAATCTTTTTAAAAGATCTAAAACCATTATCATGCATTAGTCATTTAAGTTAAAGCAAACAATTTTCCTCCAAAAACAAAAGAAGATTCTAAACATATTATCTTTCTCAGTAATGAGTTTATGATGGTTTGGGAAGACTTTCAACTTTCCTGGACAAATATACTGTTATGAAAGTTAATTTACTGATGAAGACATAGTTGTTCTAAAATGTGGGGCTCATTCATACTTAGACGTATTAGATGACTCTGTTTGTGAAGAATTATAATTAGCATCCCATTGGCATGTAATTAACCCATCCTCCTATAGAATCCCTATTTCTTTACTCAGCTATTTATTTTATAATAATATTACATTTTTATAGAGTTCGTGTTTCATGTCAACTTTTCATTAAAGCATAACATACATAGAGCAACATGCACAAATCTTAAAGTGTAGTTCAATTTCAGACCTGTGTGAATAGCATCCAGATCAAGAAATGAAAAATACCAGAACCTTCAAGGTCCTCTAATGCTCACAAGAGCAGCCCTTATCTTTACTTCTAGTGGAATGGATTAGTTTTGCTTTTTTTTTTTTTTTTTTTTTTTTAACCTTTATGTTATATAGAAGTTGTTTATATTAATGGACTCATTCATGATGTATTCATTTATGTCTAGTTCCTTCCACTGAACATGTTTGTGAAATTCTACATATATGTTTGTTTGCTTGTAGTTCTAATTCCTCATCTAATTGTCCTATGGTTTGATTTTGAATGAATATACCATAGTTTGTCTATTCCTTGTACTGTGGATGGATTAAGATTTTGAAAGAGGTATACTAATACAATACATAAGAATAATTTACTATATCCTATAACATGAGAATTTATAAAACGTACCTCATTCATTTAAAAATCTCACAAAATTTAGGTAAAAAGGAAGGTAAGTATAAAAACTTAGTATCTATTGTACTTAACATTTATGTTTTGCCACTAAGTATCTTTATAAATTATCTTATATAATTGAGTCCTTCAGATAATGCTGAGAACAGCCTTTCTCATAATATCCATTATGGGGGTGATGAAATTATGCCTTGAGAATTTTTTAAAAAATTTCATAGAAAGTAAATGATAGAGATAATATTCAAGCCAGATCCTTTATGTTATATTATAAGCTGTACCCTTATCAACTAAAGAATATTACTTAAATGCACTACTTCTTTTTTTCATTTTGCACATTTGAGTACTTTATGATGTTATACAAGTCCAATTCCTTTATTAATTATCTCCTCACTGAAAATTATACTCTGTGTTAGTCACTAGGGTGATTTGGATGCACAAATTATAGCCTCTGAATGCTATTCTTAATTTATAATATACACTAAGAATGGAAGATGACTGTGTTGCTAATATGATTATAAATTATCAAGGTCAAATAGTTTTAATCTACTGTCACAGCATCAAAAATAAATTAAAATCTGTGGAAAAAAGTCACAGTTGATAATTTTATTAAGTGGTAAAGTACATATGTTTGCTTTTATTATTTTAATATTTAATACTCTTGCTAAATTTGTAATGTAACAATAAAGTAGATTAAAATATTTGGAATGAATAAATTTTGGCATTGCTTTGATGTTAAGGAATCAGTACTGTCCTAAGTGCTGTACATATATTAACTAATTTTCTATTCATATCAACCCAATTAGATAGGGTTTATCATATTCCTCTTTTAAGATGGGAAAACTTTGGCACAGAATGCTTATAAAACTTGGCCAAGCACAAAGAGCTTGCAAAGGATAAAGCCAGGATTTGAACTGGCCATTATGCACTCATATTTTCATAATTATTTAGTGTATATATTTTAGCAAAACCTTTGAAATTTCTACACTATTTTGGAGTATAAGTAGAAACATATTTGATCTGCTACCGTTCAGTAGATCCAATTCACGGAATGCTGTTGTTTTAGGCTTATGGCCACTTCAATTTTTTTTTTTCCACATTTAACTATTTTTTTTCAGCAATATTGCTTGCTACCCTGTTTTCCCGAAAATTAGACCTTGCTGGACAATCAGCTCTAATGCGTCTTTTGGAGCAAAAATTAATATAAGACCTGGTATTGTATTATATTATATTATATTATATTATATTATATTATATTATATTACTTTACATTACATTATATAAGACCTGGTCTTATATTAATTTGTGCTCCAAAAGATACATTAGAGCTGATTGTCTGGCTGGGTCTTATTTTTGGGGAAACATGGTATGTAATAATGAATGGAATGCTCTTTTAAAAATTCAAGATGTGACTGAACAATTATGGTACTAAACAGCAACATTACATTTGAAAAGAGAAGAGAGATACTGGGCTCTTTTTCAGGAATGTTTTCTCAGATTGAAAAATCCCATGAGTGGCCTTTTCTTCTCCTCCAGAAATATTACATACAATAAATGAAATCTAAAAGTTATATAATGTATCTGTTTCATTGATCAGTTTGTTATATGTGAAAAATGTAAACTATTCTGTGAATTTCTGCAAGAGAATTAGTAAATGTCTAACTAAAAGGGACCATTTCTCCATTTTGGATCCTATCCATCACATAGTCATCTGACTTAAGGAAGTAGATAGAAAAGTTGAAAGTAAGTGGAAAATGTCTGGTTTTGGTTTTCCTCTTTACTTTATACTAGTCAGCAAATACTAATTATTTGCATTCTAACACATGTGAACCTAAAGCTTGGTTGGGGGATTCTCTATGTTGGGGGTTAATGGTGAGTTTGTGCTGATCGTAATTGAGCTCTTGATATGAGATCATGCCACTAAAATTTATGTTATGAAAAACAGGTTCTGTGCATGTGTGTGAATCTACTAAAGCTGCCTTAAAAAATACCACAGACTGGGGGCTTAAAACAGCAGGGACAAAATACATTGAGACAAAATACAAATGAGACAAAATACATTATCTCATTTTTCTGGAGTCCAGAAGTCCTAAATCAAGATGTGGCAGGGCTGGTGCCTTTTTAGGAGCTCAGAGGGAGAATCTATCCATACCTCTTTCTTATCCTCTTTCTTATCCTCTTCCTGTCCATCCTTAGTGTTCCTTGGCTTGTGGCCACGTAACTTCATTCTCTGCTTTTGTAGTCACATAGCATTCTTTCTCTTTATATATGCCTTTTCTTCTTTCCTTATAAGAACACCAGTTTATTGGATTAGGGCCCACTCTACCCCCGAGTGACCTCATCTTAACATGATTTCATCTGCTAGAGACCTTATTTTCAAATAAGATCACATAAACATGTACTGGAGCATAGGACTTCAACATATTTTTGGGATACCCAATTCAATCTGTAATCATCTGTCATCTGGCTGTCCAAAACCCATGCCTTTCCCACATGCAGAATACATTCACTCCATCCCAGTATCCCACAAAGTCCTAATCCATTACAGCATCATTTCAGTCTCAAATCTCTTATAAATATAGTTATCTCAAAAAGTCCCAAATCCCATCTTCAAAATCATCTAAATCAGGTATGGGTGAGACTCTGAGTATATTCCATCTTGGGGCAAATTTGTTCCATCTGTGGCCTGTGCAAATTAGAAAACAAGGTGTCTGCTTCCAAAATACAGTGGATTGACAGGTATTAGGCATTCATTAGGCATTCCCATTCCATAATGGAGAAACGTGAAGGAAAAAAGAGGATACAGGTCCACTGCAAGTTGAAATCCAGCAGGGCACATCCATTAGAATTTACATCCTGAGAATAAGCTCAGTGGTGCAAGGTTCTGTTCTCTTGGCCGACGGGGCAGCAGCCCCACCATTTCAGCCCTTGGTAGTGACTTGCCTAATAGGCCTGTAGTAACAGTTGCAACCTTATGGCCTTTGAACCACCCTCAAAGTCATTCTTTCTTTGTCTTGAAGGACAATGCATCTTCACAGATGAGTAGTTCTATTGGATGATTTGAACATGGAAAGTCCAAAGGCCTGAGAGCCTCCCTTCATTTTGTCCCATCTCAACCTCCTTCAGTCGAAGATGCAGTATTTCTGTCAAGACACTTAATTGAATCCTTGAGTCACATGCTTAATCTCTTCATCAAAAGTTTATCCAGCCATACCCTTGCTGTTCTCCTCAGAGGGCGCTTTTTCTTTTTTTCCCAATTTGAATAAGCTAAGGATTTTCTGGTTTAACAGTTCTCTCCTCAACTTATGTCTTTTTTTTCTTGCATTTAACTATAAGCACTAAAGGAAAACCAGGCCATACCATCAACATTCTGCTTGGAAATATCCTCAGCTAATGATTCAATACATTGCTTACAAGTTTTACTTTTTACCCAACAGTAGAATATAACTCATCAGACATCTGCCACTTATAACAAGGATCAATGTCCATTTTCCAATAACATGTTATGATTTTCATTTGCCACCTCATCAAACACACCTTTAATATTAATATTTCTAGCAAGAGTTTGTTGGATAATATATCTATACTCTCTTAGAAGATTAAAAAAAATTGTCTACTATCTTAACTTAGTTCTGATACCTCATCAGAATTGTGTTTAACATCCAAATAAGAACGACCTTGTCAGAGCAATCTAGAATTATTGTATCGTGTGCACCAAACTTCTTCCAGTTTCTACCCATTACCCAATTCCAAAGCTACTGCCACCTTTTTTGGTATTTGTTATAGCAACGCCTTTCTTCCCAGTACCAAACTTTGTTATTAGTTTCCTAGGGCTGTTGTAACAAAGTACCATAAACCAGATGGCTTAAAACTACAGATACTTATTTACTCATAATTCTGGAGGCAGAAATCTGAAATCATTGTGTCAGCACAGGTTGTTCCTTCCTGGGGGGGTGTTAAAGAGTGAGTCAATCTTACACTTCTCTGATAGTTGATAGCAATCCTTGGTATTACATGGCTTGCAGCATAACTCCAATCTCTGTTTCAGTTATCACACGACATTCTCTCTTCTTGTCTGTGTCTCTTCTCCTCTTCTTATAAGGACATCTGGCTTAGGAACCATACTAACCCAGTGTGACCTTGTAACTTGATTATATCTGCAAAGGCCCTATTTCCAAATAAGGTCATATTCACAAGTCCTAGGTATAGGAATTCAATGTATGATTTTGGGGACACAATTCAACCCATGACAGGACCTCATCATACTTTTGGGAAAATCCACATACTTTTATCATTTGCTATTAAGAGAAATGCATGTGGAGTAACTGCCAAAACGTAGGCATTTCTGTAGGTTGCTCCTATAGTACCAAGGTCTCATCTAAGAAACTCTCCCAACATAGCTCAGGGCTTTATGCCCCCCTTTGTATTGCTCCACCCCACATTAATCCCTATCACAAGTTCAAATTCTATATAAAGAAACAGTGGGAAATATGAAAAGTCAATCCTTACTCTTCAGTTCTATAGTATCAGGCTTTGAGTTTAAACCCTGATAAATACCAAATAATTAAATTTGGGAATTGTGTAATTTGTATTTTACTAGCAGATGCAACAAAAATAGCAGTAATTAATCCAGACGTCTGCCTGGTTGATTCACTGAGTTAAATTGAAATATTTTAGTAGTTTCAAAACTTCATATAAAATTCAAGCTAAGATATCATGAAAATATATTAAAATAAAATATGCTACAACTATTAAGGTCACAAAACACTTTTAGTGTTTTATTGTTAATATTTGAAAAAATATATTACAGAATCCATATTGGCTAGTACTTGAATAATTTGTCTCTTAAAATGGAATCACTGTTTGCTTTTTCTAAAGAAAGAAGAGGGAAGGTTTATGTTGTCTATTTACCAAATACTTTTTGTGTGTGCTTGGGCACATCTGTGTATAATATGTGTATTTTTTGACACGGGCATATATATAAGTGGCAGATTGTTCGGCAACTCTCTTTTTAAATTTTAAATATAATCTCATTATTTTTTATCTAATTACAAATGTGGTACAATAGTCTTATATGGAAATATTGTTATGTATTTCATATGCAAAATATCTATCTGGATTTAAATTTTCATGAGAGTTAGTAAAAGATGCCTAAGATAATTATGTATATAGACTTATTTCTGTTATATATTTTAAACTACAAATGAGCTATATCTTATTATGAATTATCTTGATGTCTGATTCAAAATAAATGCTGCTACTTCTATTTAGATTTCAATAAAAATATTTCAAGGTACACTTATTAAAAAGAAAAGTTTTAATTTTCATAATTGTAATATAAGTTACAAATATTTTAATTCACAAACTATTATGTGAGTGTATGTATTCCATTCTTGGAAAAAATAAAGTTTTAAGTGGTAATGGATTTTTAAGATTATCATGCCTATATTACTTAGTGCTTACTAAGTGTCAGGAGCTAAGCTAAGTAATTCATATGTGTTAATTTATTTAATTTACACAACACTGTGCGGTAGATACTATTCATCTTCTGACTTTAGAAATAAAGAAATGGAACTACAGGACATCATGTAGCTTACCCCAGGTTACAAGCTAGTAAATGTCCAAACTGAGATTTTAATATGGTAGTTAAGTTTCATAGGGTTCATTTTCAACAAACAGACTATACTGCTTTCTACTAAATTATGATATAAATGTAACAGCTATTTTAATTTTAACTTTTGACTAGTTGTCTACAATTCAGCCCCTCTTCGTTTTCCACCAAATCACTTTTGGAATGCGCAAGTTATTAATAGAATGTATGCTACTTAAAAGATCATTGTTCTTTGTTATGTGTTAACTATTTTATCCCCAGTAACAAAAGGAATGCCTACTTCATTGTAGGTTCTCTATGAATATTTGAAGAAATAAATGAATGAATGAGTGATTTTGCTGTCCCCAATACTCCTTTGTTATATTCCTTCCATTGTTAGATTTTGTTAAATTCATGTTATGCTAATTCCTGTGTTTAATTCATGTTACACAATAAATGTTTGTGTTTCTGACACTTAGTAAGCACTAAGTAGCATAGCTATGATAATCTTAAAAATCCATCACCACTCAAAGCTTTAGTATACAACAGGAATTTTGACCACTGATCTAATAAGTTGTGAATGTAAGTTTTAGGATCTAAAGCGGGAGTTGGCAAACTATGGCTCAGTGACCAAATCCTGCTTACTGTCTATTTTTTAAAAAATTAATTGGCGGGCCGGCTCAGTGGCTCAGGCGGTTGGAGTTCTGTGCTCCTAACTCCGAAGGCTGCTGGTTCGATTCACACATGGGCCAGTGGGCTCTCAACCACAAGGTTGCTGGTTCAACTCCTCGAGTCCCACAAGGGATGGTGGGCAGTACCCCCTGCAACTAAGATTGAACATGGCACCTTGAGCTGAGCTGCCACTGAGCCTCTTCCTGGATGGCTCAGTTGGTTAGAGCATGTCCTCTCAACCACGAGGTTGCCAGTTCGACTCCTGCAAGGGATGGTGGGCTCTGCGCCTCCTGCAACTAGCAATGGCAACTGGACCTGGAGCTGAGCTGCCCCCTCCACAACTAAAACTGAAAGGACAACAACTTGACTTGGAAAAAAATCCTGGAAGTACACACCGTACCCCAATAAAGTCCTGTTCCCCTTCCCAATAAAATCTTACCCCCCCCAAAAAAAAATAAATAAATAATTGGCATTGGAACTTAGGCACAGTGATAGTTTTATATATTGTTTGTGGCTGTTTATCGCCTCATGACAAGGTTGAGTAGTTATGACAGATACAACACGGCCTGCAAAGTTTTAAATATTTATTATCTGGTCTTTTACAGAGGAGTTTGCAGGTCCCAGATTTAAAACATTGATGAAACTCTAAGACACAATTTAATAATGCAGTTGAAGCAATTTTATTCCTTTGTCGATACCTCAGATCTTGTCAAATAAATGGAGGAAAGTGACCCCCTAATGAAGAAAAGTCAGCCAGTGCCATATCTTTGTAATAATCCCTTAATGTAACTTGTTGCTTCTATGGAAAAAAAAAAAAAAAGTGAAAAACTCATAATACAATATGATTGGGTATCAACATGGTTTGCATTATGATATCAGCAGTAAAACGGCATAAAATGGGATAAAACAAACATGGAAATGTCATACTATAGAAGTTGAAGTTACCATTTTACTTTTTATAGTAAGGGATTCTAAATGTGAAATACTTTATTAAAAGCTAACACTATTATATGTTTAAAGAGGTAGCAAAATTAGAAGGCTCTACTATGACCATAGAGTGATTATACTAGAGAATACACTACAAAATAGTGATAGTAATTCAGGATAAATTGCATAGCAATCATCAGGAAGGTAAGGAGAAATGCTGTGAATATACCCATCTCAATAACCCACAACCATCAGTCCTAAAAGGAGTTCTTTTCAGAAAGAGGATGCTGTAGCCAGCCTCCAAAATATCCCACAATGGGCCCTGCTTCCTGATTTTCACACTCCTATTGTCAGTCCCTTCTCTCATTGTGTCGGGGTGTGTCTGAGTGCCACTAGAATACATTAGAAGTGTTCACATGTCACACATGAAGAAACTGAGGTATACGGAGATTGAACAAGTTATTAAAGGTCTATGCAGTAAATAGAGGATCAATCTGAGGATCTTTCTCTAGAAACCCATATCAGACTTCAGTAATTTGTTTAACTGAAAGATTTTTTTTTTTCCCCTATGTAGGGAATGAAAGTCATAACGCAAACATAGGAGCAGGGTGCTAATCTTCAGCAAATAATTTACATAAACTCTTATAATATTTATAGTTTGCTAAAGTCTTTAAACTTTGTAGCAAATCAGTTGTCTGAAAAAATATGAATCTAATTTTGCATGAAACAGTATCACAGAATAAGTGAATAGAAATAGTAGGTCTTGGTAGCTCGGGTTTATATGAATTCATGCATTCCAGTAAAATATTCATACAGATTTATTATGAAACAAATTACTGTTACTACAGAACTAAATCTAGCTTCGAGTAAAGACATAATGTCATACTTTGGCCCAAAGGTCATGTCATAAATTAAAGCTGAAATTAGTCCAGCAGGGTCCTATGATTTTTCTCAGCATGAAATGTTAATAATATGACTTAGACTGCCCTTATTTCACTATTGTTTCAAGATATCTTGTTAATATTCCTCTTTTGCATTGTCATTTTCTCCTCAGCATATACTTTTTTCCTCTAAAAAATGTATTTCAGCTCCAGCTGCACCTTATTCAGCTGGCCATCTGTTGAACATTTGGCTTCAGCTGTAAATGCTGGCATATCCACTCTGCAGGGACATTTTGCGAAATGACCATTCTTCATCTACAAAGTCATTCCTGAGACCATGTCACATGCAGGTGCCCCTATTTTTGAGAAAACAAATTTACGATATTCAGAAAACAATGACTTCAGTAAACAACATGACAATTAAGATTTATTAAATCTTTCCATGCGCAAAGGATTGTGTTGAAACATATAATTGTGTGTTTTTTTGGTCTATTCTAACTAAAATCAGAAATTAAAATATTCAGAAAAGCCATGTTAATAAAGTTAATAAAACATCAGTTTATCTGCAGGATAGCTAGTTTTAAAGAGTTATTTTCCTATATAAAATGTTTAGCTTCATTTTCTGCTATCAAAGGAAACTCGCATGTTTCTTTTCCTCTCCTAATTATATTTGTGTATATATATATATATATATATATATATATATATATATATATATATATATATATGTTTAGTGGAGGTTAAAAAATGTTCATTGTAACTAGTATTTAAAAAATACCTACTGTTTATGAATATTTGATTAATAGAAAATTATTTTAAAATGCGATTATGTAATTTATTTATTTAGAATAAATAATTTGGAGTTTTATTTACTGCTACAGAAAGTGAACTTATTTGTAAATAGATGTTAGTTACTACTTAGCAGAAAAAATTTGAATCACTTAAAATAGTTTTTATTCATAGTTAATAGATTTTTAAATAATGAAACCAGTGCAGTTCCATTAATATTATCTTCTTATATCCATCCAATATAATTGTTTTATGATGCAATATGAGATTATTAATAATAAAAAATTGTGAAATGGAAAGATTTCAGTTAATATTCTATGATTTCCTAAACATTTGTATAAGTCTGCATATAAGCAATTTATTGAATTCTATTTAATAAACCCTAATTGTGCAGTAGAAAATATTATATATATATATTTATTTTTTTTTTGGGGGGGAAATATTTGTATATGTGTATATATACATATATACATTATATATAGTACATGAATATATACATTATACATAATGTGTATGTGTATATATATGTATATATATGTATATATGTATATATATATGTATATATATATATATATATATATATATATATATATATATATGTATATATATCACCAAAATACAGCTGCTACTTTTCCTTTTTGTTCCTCTCCCTGCTAGTGCTCCACTGTTAACTATTACTATAATGTTCATGGAGGTAAAACACTGGCTTAGAGGTGAATTTCATCAACTTTAGAAGCCAAAGGAATTGCTATGAAAAAGGATCGTCATATAAAATATAAAATTTGCAATACTACATTGTTTTATTTTTAAATGGAAACTGGTCCCTATAGTCACATAGAGGTTATAAATATTGTAGATTTGATATATCATTTTCCTAACCATATTCCATCCACTAAGGGAAAACTTAATTACAGCAGAATTCGTACTGAGGCATTTTGAATAAAAATTTGACACTGTAAAAAACATTTTTACCTTTTTTTCCAGAAACATAAAACTCCTTATGACACTTGTGAGTAACATCTATTTCTTTTTTGGAATTCAGTAATCATTAATAGTTGAGTTAAACAGGAAATCAGCTGGGCAAAATCAGTTCTTCACTGCTAAAAGCATCAATTAAAAATCAGGGAAGTGATGGACTTAGCTATTAAATGCTGACAAACACATAGTTTAAAAGCTGGATGTTAAAAGTGAATTTCTAAAATCCATGAAATTGAGAACATTAGGGACAACGAAAATTGAAATGAATTACAAGGGAGAAGTAGTTTAAAGATGAAATTGAACACCTGTGAATCTGGGATGAGTTGGTAAACATATTACAGGATACTAAGCTCATCATCTTTAATAGCAGTAAGCATTTAAGGAATGAAATGTGTTTTCCCGGGATCAGAAATTCTGCCTTGTGTCTATACATTTTTATATATCAAAGACTGAGTTATGGATAACAGGGCAGTCACATTTACTCTTGTTTACATAGGAAATTAAAATGCGACACACACAGAAAGAAAATTTATGAGCAGATTGTCAATCAGGCAGGATTTATTCCTTCTTTCATCATACTATATAATAGTTGATCTCCACTGACTTTTACTTAAACATTGGAGAAAGTGTAAATATCTTATTTTCTTACTAAAATAAATTATCGAATGCAAAAACATTTTTTTAAATCACAATATATTTATTTTTGGTTTATTTTGCTAAATGCAAGTAATCAAGAAGACAGTTATCAACATAGCCATGAGCTTACCTTTGTATACAACATTAACAATGCAACTTCTAACTTACAACCATGTTTTCCAGAAAATAAGATCTAGCTGGACAATCAGTTCTAATGCGTTTTTTGGAGCAAAAATTAATATAAGCAAATATTAATATAATTAATATAAAAATTAATATAAGGTATTATATTATATTGTATTGCCCTGTACTGCATTGTATTGTATTATATTATACATTAAGACCCACTCTTATATTATAGTAAAATAAGACCCACCATTAAAGTGGATTTCCTGGCTAGGTCTTATTTTCGGGAAACAAGGAGGAATTAAACTGTACTAAAGAAAATAAAATACATATCTGCTGAGCAAAATAAAATATATAAAGTTTCACTAAGAAGGATTTAAATAGCAGAAAGATAAGTATTCATTTTTGATAACCCTTTTTCTGATTGCTGATAAAGGGATTCTATGGTTACGCTGTTTTTAATTATTAATCACGTGATTAGTTTTGACTGAAACCTTTATATATTCAACCACTAGATCTTAGACAGTCAAACTGTTTTTTTATATGCTTTCAAAAAATATGTAGCATTAACTACTATTTCTAAGAAACTTAGAAAACCAAATACATTCATTTTGTTAGGGAAAAAAACAATGCTTTCTTTTCACAAAATAAGACAGATTTTTAAGTAACAAATTGGGAGTTTATTTTTCTGTAGAACTTTATCTTTCCGTAAACTTTCTATTTGTACAAAAATAGCAAAGAATGTAACTGTTCATTATTTAACAGAGGAAAAAATAATTATGCCATCACATTTAAAATAAGAATATAAAAACAGAATGCCTTCCATAAAAAGCAAACCATGCATTTTAGAGAGTTAAATATGCAAATTTAAAAGCAAATGCTTATACAGTGTGTGAGATACTGACCCATAGCTGAGCACACATTTTGGCGTATTTAGGCTGAAAAAAACAAGATATGTAAGAGATAGATTTATATGATGCCACAATGTCTTTTCATGACTTAAATACAAACTGATTTTCAAATATTATTTAAGAAAGAGTTGAAAACCCTTCTATGTAAAATCCTGTCTAGAGCATTCATCTATACATGCTGAAGTACTAATGTTAAGTTAAATAAACTGATTAATCTTGCAATACATAGGAAAACATATTAGCATTCCTATTTCTATGGAATTATGCTCATTATATATGTGTATATATATATAATTTCCATATGTATGTATGTGTATATATATAATTTCCATATATATATATGTTTATGTGATCATGTATGCATGTATAGCATACATGTATATAAACACATATTTACATATATGTATACATGCATAGGTATGTGTCTATGAGTATACATCTTGGAGAAATTATTTTACATTACGTATAATCAGTGATGAGCTGGTAAATAATAGTAAATAACAAACAGTTCTTGGGGAGGAAACCAAAACACTTTGTAACATTTGGCAATTTCAAAGCCAATCATCATGGTAGATGTCAAACTAACATTATGATGTCAACTGGCTTACATGATTTGAGAACTTTTGACAATCAGTTTTTGCAAAGCAGTAAGAGCTGGTTCCAGTATACCACCCTATGTAGTGAACAATAAGAATGGAGGAATTAAGTGTTGTTATTAACTTTATTTAAAACATTTACAATAATTAATATTGGTACGTAAAAATAACATTACCGAGCAAAACATAATTTTATTTAGCCTAAAAATAAGAATAGCACTGACAACAACATAGAGGTCTTGCACAATGATTTAACTCCATGTTGTTGTTTTTTCAGTTTTAATCCATGCGTTTATAAAATTGTAAATTGTTCATATTTAATTTTTCATGTACTTTGTTTTCATTTCACTTTCTCCTTTATAATAAGAATTATTATTTTTACCTTTTACCATTTAAAAATAAAACAACTTTGAAGAAGAACAATATGGTTACTCAGTTCTGTTGAAATACAAAATGAAACAAAACAAAAAAGACCCCAAACCTCACTTTAGCAATGTTTCTTTTAGTGGCCTCATGAAAACATTTCCTGAAAGATAGAAATTAGTTTTACATAATATAAATATTCATATTTTCCTACTTTTCAAAACACCATATTAATTGTTAAAATTTTAATTAAATTCATGTTTTCATAATTTTTTCTTACACTTGATCCAGTCTACTGTTTCTCTAATATAAAATTTAGCATAAATATCCTATCTCCTTTATTATGAAATTTCCTGTTCATTTTTTATTTCCTATACCCAAGAATTACCATGATTTCTGGACCCTATGTTAATAAATAAAAGTAAAATTTATACCTTTAAATTTTCCTGTGATATTTCACATTAACTAATATTCAACATCATACATATAGATAGCAAAAGATAAAAGACAAATAAAATGTCAATGATGCTTTTTAAAATTTCTGCAATGTATTTCCCAAATGAATAATTCAAGCTTTTATTTCAAAAAACTACAAAAACAAGAGCAAGTTATACCTAAAGCAACAGAAAGTAGCAAATAATAAGAATAAAAGAGAAAAGAAAGTACGTACTAAACAAGAAAAGAGGCAAAAATCAATGAAACAAATAGCTGATTCCTCAAGAACAAAACTGAAAAACATCTAACAAGACTGAAATAAATAAATATAAATAAATAAATAACACAATCCATTAATATTAGGGATAACAGAGGGGATATCACTAATAGATCACAATGTTGTCTGTAGAAAAAAAATCCAAAGTATTTTGATGAAATAAGACAAATTCTTAAGTAACTAATTGGGAGTTTACTTTTACCATTAAAGAAATAATGTAAAAATATTTACCCTAATAAGTTCAATAACTTAGAAAAAAATAGACCAATTCACTGAAAATTGCAATCTACCAAAAGACATAGGCCAGACGAATAGTTCTATAACCATTAAAGTAATATAATTATAAGTAAAATTATCCCCAAAGTAAAATTATAAAAGTTTTAGAAGAAAGCATAGAATTCTTCAAGAGCTAGGATTTAATGAAGGGTTATTATATATGACACCAAAAACATGATCCATAAAATAAAATAAAAAGTACTATTTATATTTTTCTAATGATCCATGTGAGTTTCTTAAATGCCTTTAATAATAAACCTACATTGGTTTCTTAATCTAATTAGAATTTATCAAGCTGAACACTTTTGCTTTAAATTTGAAAAAAAAACATACATTGTATTTAATTAGTTTACTTAAAGAAATATCTTGCAACGTTATTGTCTACAAACATATACACAGACACAAACACAAAATGAAAAGAAATGCTCACATTTTAAATAAGCGGCACAGATCACAAATACTTGCCCCAATAAATGTTGCTTTACATTTGTATTTTGCCCTTTCTAAATGCCATTCCATTTTCTTTTAAAATATTTTAATGTTCCAGACACATGCATCAACTTTTGGTTTCTATGAGGGGGACCAATACATTTTCCTTCTTCTTTCCTTGAGTTTTGTAAGGAATTAAAGAACCTGTTGGACCAACATCTTCTTCCAAATCATGCTTTCCTGTTCCCCACAGGTGTTCCCAAGACCCAGTCCAATAGACTACTGCAAGCAGATCTCAGAGGCTCACTGTGTTTATCAGAGAACCAGACTATGGTCATACAGTCGTTCATTCAGTATACAGAAGTCTATCTGTCTCTCTCTCCAGCATGTGTGTGTATTTTTTTCCCCATGTGTATACAAAGGTCTTACAATTAAGTTTGTGAACTTGTTGCAATATTGTTACTAACCCTTTTTGATATCAGAGGGATTAGTCATTATGAATTTGTAAAAACTGGACAAACAGTTAACCAAGTTTACTATCTGGACGTGCTGAAAAGGCTGCATGAAAGAGTTAGAGGACCTGAACTTTTGCCAACATTTCATGGCTCTTACGTCACGACAGTGCGCCAGCTCACACAGCACTGTCTGTGAGGGAGTTTTTAGCCAGTAAACAAATAATTGTATTGGAACACCCTCCCTGCTCACCTGATCTGGCCCCCAATGACTTCTTTCTGTCATTACCTGAAGGTAAAAGAAATATTGAATGGAAGACATTTTAATAACATTCAGGAGATCAATGGTAATATGATGACAGCTTTGGTGGCCATTCCAGAGAAAGAGTTCCAAAGTTGCTTTGAAGGGTGGACCAGGCACTGGTGTCGGTGCTTAACTTCCCAAGGGGATTACTTTGAATGAAAGTATTCTGCTAATGATATTCGGCAATGAGGTGTGTAGCACTTTTTCTAGCATGAGTTCGGGAACTTAATTGTCTGACCTCGTACATAGGCACACATGTATACATCTATACTTGTATCTGTATATGAGATGTCCCTACTGAATGCCACTGGCATTCCTTTGATTGCCACTATTCTTATGTAAAGCATTCAGCAGGGACATTTCACAATGAATACACAATTGTTATTAAATATTTCGCCAAATCTTTGAACTCTTTAAGAAATCAAATCTGTGATTCTCACTGCTACCAAAACAGGAATAAGGGACTCAAATAATACAATGTGTGATACACATTTACTGGTGTTGATTATAAACAATGCCATCTAATTAAGTAAACTTAATCAAATATCCCAGTTTATGTTACATTTATTTACAACACTTCTGAAATGCAATACTCCAAATCGTGCCCTAATAAGAAATTACACCAAATTATATTTAATTTTTCTCCCATGATTGTATATCTGGTAATAATTGGATCTGTTATTTTAAACTCAGTCTTCATAATACTGCTCTATAGAGGTAAACAATCATAGAAATTGCCAGAAACTCTAATGGATCCAGAATATACTCTCAGAATTTGTGCTGTTAATGTTGTTTAAAATTATAAATTAGTATTTATTTTATTCTAGTGTCTCTCATAAAACATTGAAAGCAGAATAAATATTGTCAGTGCAAGAAAACTAAAACATAGTTTTAATTGGTACTTGCTGGCAAACTGTTACGTATGTGGGAAAATGGTCAATAGTAAAATAACAACTATTTAATACTACTGAGAGCTAAATATAACTCTATCAGTATGCAAAACATTTGGTTTAAAATAAAATTTGGACAATATGTCTCACTTTGGACTGATTATTGCTTATCAGAAAGATTCCACCAGCTAACTCCGAGGATGTTTTGTGTTGCAATAATCTGACAACATTTTCTGAAAGGCTTAATTCCTAAAGTATAAATTTCAGTAAACTAATGTCATTTATGAAATGTAACATTGTATCTTATAAGATGTATGTTCTTGTAAGATATCAAAATCTGCAACCTTTGACTTCACAAAGAACTTCCAAAAATCTTGCAAGATGATATTCTTGAAAGATATCCATGATTATGTCTACAAAATACAAATATTCAAAACTGTAGATGGTCCTTAAGACACTTAGGTAGAAGTCGTATTTATAATAAAGGGGAGATAGATAGAAAATAGATCATAGACAGATAGATAATAGATAGATTTTAATTTCATACAGTGCAGTTTTTCTCTGATCTTATATTTTGCTTTTATAGATTTACATATTGTAGTGTTCTTTTTTTTTTCATGACTTTATTTAACTTTTCTAAACTTTAGTCAAGTTTCTTGCTTACAAAGAACATAGTTTTGTCATTGTTGTTGTTGGTTTTGTTTTTATTTTTTTGTTTTTGCTTTTTTATCAACAAGAAAACCATGATTTAGGAAATGTATTAGAAACCACACATATTACAGCTTATAGTCCTCATTAGACTGCATAGCTTTTACTGTGTTTCCCCAAAAAGAAGACCAAGCCGGAGCATCAGCTCTAATGTGTCTTTTGGAGCAAAAATTAATTTAAGACCCAGTCGTATTTTAACATAAGACTGGGTTAATATAATATAATATAATGTAATATAATATAATATAATATCAGGTATAATATAATATAATACTGATATAGTATAATATGATATAATATAATTAGTACAGTATAATATAATATACAATATAATACTATAATATATTATTTAGTATAGTATATATAATATAATATAGTAATGGGTCTTATTTTACTATAAGGCAGGGTATAATATAATATAATATAACATAATATGGTATAATACCAGGTCATATATTAATTTTTGCTTCAAAAGACGCATTACAGCTGATTGTCTGGCTAAGTCTTATTTTTGGGGAAACATGATACTATGTTAGACATCAAAATGCAACACTATAAAATCTCTTAGATTGCAACAATTATATTGATAAAATAACTTATTTCACAAAGTAGAGAATGCTGGAATGTATACTTCCTAATCATGTTTCAGATTATTTATTCAATCATAGATTCATTGATCCAATCTCTACCACACTTAACTTCAGCTGTTCTTTATCCAGCTCTCCAACTATTCTGTTGCAGAAACTTTGGAAATAACATTTCTTCATATTTATCCTTCAGATCAAAATTTAAATGTCATTTCACCAAGGGTAATTGCCCTAGGACCTAGACTATGTCAGAACTTCCACTTAGGTACTTTGCTCGTACCCTGCACTTTCCTTGTTAGCACTTGCCCCTGGTTTAATAATGTATTTTATTTGTGTAATCACACAATACATACCACAGCTGTTAGAGTATAAGCCCCATGAACCTGTGGATGTATTTATTCACATTTTTATTCTTAGTATCTAACAGAGACCTTGTTCACTGAAGTTGTTTAAGGAACGCTTACTTACAAAGGCAGGAAGGAGGGAGGGAGGGAGGGAGGGAGGGAGGTAGGGAAGGAGGGAGGGAAGGAGGGAGGGAGGAAGGCAAGGAAGGAGGGAAGGAAGGAAGGAAGGAAGGAAGGAAGGAAGGAAGGAAGGAAGGAAGGAAGGAAAGAAGGGAAGGAGGGAGGGGAAGAGAGAGAGACAGAGAGACAGAGAGAGAGAAAAGAAAGAAGGAAGGAAGGTAAATGTCAATTTTTTTGTGCCAAAGGAGATGAAGGAGTAATTGCACTCTGTGAGCTTTCACTAAAACTAAACTCCTAAATAGGAGGAGAAAAAAATGTCTTTCTCCAATATTCTTTATTTTACAAATTCTTATATAGGATTAGCTAAAGATTTTCCAGACTTACTGTTATGAGTTGAACTGTGTTCTTCCCAATGTTCTCATGTTGAAGTCCTAACCCCCAGGGCAGCAAAATATAACCAATCTGATTAGGTTAAAATGAGGTCTTCAGGTGGCCTCTAATTCAATATGACTGATGTTCTCATAAGAAGAGGAAATGTGGACACATGGAGAGATGATAGGCATGTGTTTGCACAAAGATAAAGCCCATGTGAGGACACAGTGAGGAGCCAGCTGCAATACAAAGAGGAAGGACTCAGGAGAAACTAAACATGCCATTACCTTGACCTTGGACTTCTGGCCTCCAGAACTGTGAGAAATACATTTGTGTTGTTTAAGCCACTCGGACTATGGTACTTTGTAAAGGCAACCCTAGGAAACTAATACATTTACCTAATATACTTTAGTGCTCAAAATAATAGATGTCCTAACTATAATTGATATATGGGCCTCAGACAAGAAACGAATGCTTGAATTCATATTTCAATGGGATTTCAGAAACCAGTTACTGAATAACATCTATTTGTGTTCTTAAAATATTTTTTCCTATTTTCTTTTGTGTTTTAGAGTGTGCTGAGGAAGAAGAAAAAATGACCTTGGGGAAAAATATTTAATGCTGAATAAAATAAATTATAAGTATGTGTTTGTACCTAAAGCACTATGTCATAAATATTAATAAATCCTATCATTCTCAGTGGGCAACACTGGATAAATGCCAAAATCCTCTAACATGCATACACAAAGAAAAAATGAAATAGATAATTAACAGTGTATGTCTTCCACCCCTAATTTTAAAATTGCTCAGAATATTTTTTTTATTTTATTAAAATTTTACTGTAGTGAGGCATAAAAGCTTGGACTCTGTATGTTTTGAATTATATATATGTATTTACAAATGAAAAACGAGAAGATAATTTTCACATCTCTGATTTTCTTGCAAAACCTGTAACCAAAGGGTCAGACCACTAGTATGATCTTAACTAGTGGCTAAAATAATGGAGAAATAATATGATTTTAAGTCATGATTCATTTCCAAATACCTCTTTCCACAAAATGAATTTTCAATTAATAATATCAATTCTTTAATTGTCTTTTGTAGGTCCTGTGATGACTTTTAAGATAACCTTAAGTACCTCTGTCATGTAAAGTTGTCAAAGGAATACAGCAAAGAAAATCAAATAAATAAATAAAAAGCAGTTCAGAGGACTTATTAGACTTTTCTGGGACACAGAAATGTTCAAGAAATCAGATATGCCAGAGGGATACATCACACTTTAAAATAAATTCTATTTAAGGAAGCCAACCTATACAGCATTTTTTTCCTTTTTTTCTATTATTAATATCTCACAAAATCCTAGCATCTCGGTGTACTCTCGGACAAGATTTATTAGCACAGGATTTTAGTTAGTAGTCTAAACCTCAAAATTATATTTCATAGTATACTGGAGGCTATTCATTAGCATACTGTGAAGCATGTCATAAATAATTTAAACTATAGTTGTCAAAATAAATGGGGAAAAATCCATTTATGCTGCACTCCCCTTAATTTTTTTATTGTTCATGTATTTGCTGCTTACTAATCTACAAAATCTTGTAAATCACAGTCCTTGTCATTTTCGTGAATTAATCTGCCTCACTTCAACTTAACTGATTATGATGGAAGAATACCAGCAAGTATCTTAGACTGTCATTTATATATTGTTCTTAAAAATGCATGAAAATACTCTTTAAAATGATGTTCAAAAAACTCCAGAAAATACTCAAGAAAAAAATATTCCAGCAGTTTAGTAAAAGTGATTTCTTATCATTCTGAAAATTCTAAAAAAACAACATCAGAACAAGAAATGGAAAAGAGAACGTCAAATTGATTCAAAAAACATTAACGGGGGGAAAAAAAGTAATGCTGTCTATTTTTACTAGAGGATTATCAAGCAGCAGAGATAATCCAGACTCCCAAAATACAAATTGCATGTTTTTTCTTTTTTCTTTTTTAAAGATTTTAGTTTTGTGCTTAAAATAACAGTGTAAGTGAATTCCAGAACATTCTATTGGTCTGTAACTTACTCAATATGGGGCCTCAAGTTAATTAATTTAACTTGACCTTTAAAGAAAAGTTATTTCTATCTTTTGTTTCTTGACATGATCTTTTGTCACATGGGATTCTTTTATGTGAAATCCAAGCTTGGCATCCATTTTAGGATCAATCTCAGTACTTTTGGTCAATTTGAATCTTATCAGTATATATATCACTTACTGATTGAGGGACTTTTGGTTTTAAGGGGACTATAAAATTTGTCCCTAGAAGTAGTAAATGATAAATTTGCATGACTGCCTGCGGGCCAGGACTCTATGCTTGAACACATTTTATTTTATTTTATTCTTATAAAAGATATCATAATCTCATGAATAAGACTTTATGCTCTATAGGTCTCTGTGTGAATTTAACACCCCAATTCAGCATAATAGTGGTACCTTTCCTTTTTTTTCTTTATACAGACTCATAAATTACAATTTTCAGTTCCTGAGAATTATCTCAGTACTAGGTATGGTTTGAACTACTGCCAAAAGACAATATTCTACTTTGCAAATAACCTACAGAAACATGCTCTCAAATGTCATAGAAAGCTCATTCAGATTGGCTAAAGATGCAGTTTGGCGAATAAATATAACACAGAAAATGTAATAATATGTAGTAAATATAATAGAATTTAGTACAAGCTTGTTTGAATATACGTATTTAAGCTGCTCATGCATTGTGCTGGAAAAATAAGTGTAATGAGAGGTACATAAAATCTTTGAAATATTAACCGGGCATGTTCTGGTTGTGTATGTATGGAGCTTGGATGTCACCACTCTATCCTAACAAAAAGTAAAAAGCTAAACAAACTGAAAATCAGCAACTCGTCTTGGATCTATAGAGAGGTGAGGACACACGCAAACCAATGACCCCAAGATTATGAAGAGAGACAAATGCAGGGTGTCACTGCTTAGTGCAGCAGAGACTCAGAAGTAGAGCAATCATGGGAACCAGATCCAGGTTAGGACAACCTGAGCTGTGCTTGATGAGTTTCTGAGGGCTCAATAGCTTTTTAGCTCTGAGAGTTAAAAAGTCCAAGAAGCCAGTCACAGGGGAACCCACACACCTCCACCAGATTCTCACAGTAAATATAAGAGAAGAATTCCCTCAGGCTTCAGGTCGTGGAAAGAGCAAATAAATCATTTTAATATATACCAGAGTACTCTGTTCTTTCCAAGGCCTTCCTTCAGGATAAACTAGTTAACAAAAGTCTAACCCGTGGAAGGGAATATGCAATACTAGCCCACTCTAGCCATCCTGCCCCACCTAAGTGGGAGGAAAACAAAAAACAAAAACTGAGAAACACCTGTGACATTTACAGAGGCTCACTAAAATACTGAAACCTAAGAATAGGACTCTAGAACACTTTCCCCCCCACACCTCACCACCACCTCACTAAAGATGGATTTACCACAGTACCTTACACCTGGTGCATCGCATCCCCTAATCAATAAAAAATTACAATGTATATCAAAAGACAAAAACATAATATGAAGAGACAGAGCTGGACATGGTGGGGATGTTGGAATTATCAGACCAAGAACTTAAAACCACTGTGACTAATATGCTAAGGGTTCTAATGGATAGATCAGACAGCATGTAGGAACAGATTGGCAATGTAAGGAGAGAGATGGAAATCCTAAAAGAGCCAAAAAGAAATGCTACAGATAAACAACAACAACAGCACTGAAGCAGAAATGAATAATGCCTTTGGTGGGCCTATCAGTAGGCTGGACACAGTTGAGGATAGAGTTTCTGATATTGAGGATATGTCAATAAAAACTTCCAAAATTAAAAAGCAAGGGCAACGAAAACTGAACAAAACATAATAGAATATCCAAATGCTGTGGAACAATTGTGAAAGACATACATGTGATGGGAATACCAGAAGAAGAAGAAAAAGAAAAGCTGAAGAAGTATTTAAAACAATAATGACTGAAAATGTCCCATGAATTAAATGTCAGACACCAAACTACAGGTTCAAGAAGCTCAGAGAACACCAAACAGGATAAATGCAAAAACAAACAAACAAACAAAACAAAGAACCAAAAATCCCTGCACCTAGGCATATCATTTTCAAAGGACAGAACAATCAACCATAAAGAAAAAGTTCTAGAAGAAGCCAGTTAAAAATGAATAGCTATAGAGGAAGAAAGAGTTACATCTGACATGTTCTCAGAAAACGTGCAAACAAGAAGAGAGGGGAGTAAAACATTTACAGTGTCAAAAAAACCACCAACCTACAATTCTGTATCATAAGAAATTATCCTTCAAACATGAAAGAGAAATAAAGACTCGCTCAAACAAACAGAAATTGAGGGAATTTGTTCCCAGTAGTTCTGATTTGCAAGAAATATTAAAGAATTTCTTTAGGGAGAAAAAAAATAATATGTGAGAAATTCAGATCTACATAAAGAAGCACAGATAAAAGGGAAAAAAATGATATTCTAGTTCCCACCTTAAAAACTAGAAATAATTGGCAGTTATATACAGGAAAGATAGAGTAAACTGTACATGTAGTAGGACAATTAAAGCAATAATGGGTTGTAATATATGTTAACAAAGTTTTAATATGTTTTTGCTTTATATATGTATATATATACATATGTAAGTAAATTATACATGATCATATATATATACAAATATCATATGTATGATATATATGTGCATATGTAATATAGAAGTTTTTAAGGATATGCCCCAAAATAATTTTACCATACGGTTAAAATAGTATTGTATGTAAAGCCAAAATTATATAATGTGAAAAATATATGAAAGGTAAGGATGCAACACGAAATCTGCAGTCTGCAACCTGGAAGAGGACCCTCACCAGCACTCAATCATTCTGGCCCCCTGATCTCAGTCTTCCAGGCTTCAGAACTATTAAAAATAAATTTCTTTTTCTTATAAGCCACCCAGTCTATAACATTCTGTTATAGCAGCCTGAACTAAGATAGCAAGTGACACATTAATTTTAAAAGGCATTACAGCATCACTGGACATGATGAATTAGAAGTAGAAAGTGTTTACAAGACTGTTTATTGGAATCTGATGAGCCATTTTTTATATGGTTATGTGGGGAAAATATGAGTATTTCCAAAGGTTCTAAACTGGTATCTGAGAATAAGTTCTGCTAACTCTCCAACTTTTCCTGAGTGAGGTATGCCAAATTACAATACTCTCTCCATTTCTAATTCCTTTCATACACAGAATTCAGTTTATGTAAAAAATAAAAATAAAAAAGTTAAGAGGTGTATTTTTAAAAAATATTATTTCAGATGTGCCCATAAGGTATTAAGCTGAAAAGAACATGAATCCCATTCTAACAAGAAGAAAAAGCTGGATCAATTACAAAATCATAACCTTTCTTGAATCCATCAGAGAGTTGCGGTTGATACACAAAAAAACCATAACTTGATATCTAAGAGAATATGGGTCTATTTCAAGGAGAGATGAGATGTGAGCACTGACCTACAGTGGTAGAGCAAAGGAGGAAGAGATATGGATACCATGCAAGTAGGTAATAAGTTATAAGAATTTATCTAAATTCTATAACAAATGGCTAATAGCTGAGTATATGCTAAATGTGTGTACAGAAACCCTGGGAGCTGCTCATGCAAGTGGAGTTTGTACTCACACACAGGTCCTCTCCACAGATACCCACCATGCAGTCATGGGTATGTTTGGAGTCAGGGAGATAGATGAAAAACCTTTTTGGTGACTTGTTCATAGAAAATACATAGAGCCCTAATGGAGCCCTCACTTCCTATGAAACAAATACCTTAAGCTGATGGAGGAGAGATACGTAACAAACCTATCCATTCCTGGAGCAGGTGAAAATCCACTGTAGCCATGGAATATGGAAATAATAATAATAATAATAGTAATAATAATAATAATAATAATAATAATAATAATGCCTCTACTATATAGGAAAGTGCAGGGCAAAGTCCTAGGCCCAAGAATCTATTTTACTATCTTAAGAAAGCTTCTACAGCTAAGAGAAGAGCAAGATACTCTATCTCCAGAAAATCCCAACAAAGATGCTGAGATGTTTGTTTGAAAATAAGATGATAGGAAAGATCACTGAAAAATACACACTTTGGATAACTCAGCACACCGAGCCCGCTTAAGCATAATACTGGAGAATGAAAAACACAAAACGATCCCTGACCCTTAAAACATACTGAATGAAATCAGTAAGAGTTGAACACTAAGTATTGTCAGGAGAGTAGGGACAGAACCGCTCTGTGGCACGGTTGGTCACAGAGTAAAGTTCAAAACCTGAGAATGCATCAAGAACATTAAGAAAAACTCTCTGGTCCCCCAGCTCCTCCCTGAAGCACAAGATAACACATAAACATTTGAAACCTGTTGTACACTGAAGATAACAAAAACAATGAGAACATCCAAACCCGTCTCAGCACCTGATGAGAAAGAATCAAACTCCCACACTCATCAAACAGAGAGCTAGGCAGGCTCACTTTTGGGGGTTAATATAATTTACCTTTGTCTCTGCTCTGCTAACATTCTAACACTCAATCAAAAGTATGTGTAACATTAAATCAAAAGTACACGATAAATTTTTCGAAAGAGCAATATAGAACAATTCACTATCAAGATTAAACCAAGATTCACCAATGAACCATATGTTGAAAGAGTGAGACAGAAAATTTAAAGTAACTAGAAATTTATAGTTAAAGATCTATAAAAAAGATGAATAACATACATACATGAATGGGGAATTTTAGGGGAGAAAAACATATGAACTTGAAGTTAGGTCATTAAAAATTACTAAAACTGAGTAGATGTTTATCAAATTTATCGATCTTTTCAAAAATAGGTTTGGTTTCTTGTTATCAATTTCATTTATTTCTCTTGATTTTTGATTCTCAGTCTCCTGAACAGTTTACAATTTATAAAAGCCTCAGAGAAAAAAAACAAAAAAACAAACAAACAAAAAAAACTAATGTTTACTTTCTTTGGTTTCCCCCTTTCTCCAGAATATTGTTACCGTAAATCCTGTCTGATCTCCTGATGTTCAACTTTTTGTCTCCCCAGCGCCTCCAGACTGCTGAAAGCCACTGATCTCTGCTTGGTCTTTATACCATGAGTTATTTTATAGCAAATGGCACTAAATTAAAAACTACAGAATAAGAGGCCTACTTTCTCCCAAAATGTTTCACTTCTTTCAAAGGTCTTGCTCCCTTTTGTCTCCAAATAGGTATTTTCATTAATAAGTATAGTATTTTTTATTTATTGTAGTGACATGAACATGATGTAATACCTATCATTTCGACCATTCATGAATGTGCAATGCAGTGGCATAAAATGCATGTTGTATAACTACCACCACTAGCTATACCTAAAACTTGTTATCATCCCCAACAAAATCTGTACCCACTAAACAATAACTCCACCTTTCCCATCTCCCCAGTCACTGTCAACCTCTATTCTACTGTCTTGAGAAATTTGCATGTTCTTAGCTACATCATATGAGTGGAATTATACAATATTTGTCTGTCTGTGTCTGGCTTATTTCAGTAAGGATAATGTTAAGGTCAATCCATGTTGTAGCATGTATCAAAATTGTATTCATTTTTATGGAGACATAATTTTTCATTGTATGGATTGTCAAAAAAATAGTGCTGGGCATTAAAGTGCTGCAAATAGATTTTATTCAGTAACTACTGGCAGTTGGGGAAAGAGCTGAGCTCTATTACAATATGCACAGAGGTGATTGGGTATGTAAAGGTAGAAGGAGGGAGGGCAGGGACAGGGGACTTAGCAGAGTCAGAGAAGTGAAAAAATACAAAGGGTTGGTCAGTGTAAGTGTGATGAGGCCCACTGTGTTTGTGAGCTGACAGTTACTGAAGTTAGTATTCTGTCATCCCACAGAGACTGGGGGAGAGAGGCCTTATTCTTCCTGATGATTCAATTTCAAAGGAATGGCTCTCAGGTCCTTGAGACAGACACTTCTGAGTTGTGAGAAATACATATTGATAATTGTAAGCCCTTTTTTAATAAATCCAATAAATGGGAGGGGGGACATATTGTCAAGTGTTGGTTAGAGCAAGGGGTCAATTGTACTGATGGCCTTCAGCTTTTTTCAGGTAGTAATTTCAAAGACAGGCTGGAGTCAGTGAGGGGTGATCCTAGAGATATGGCCCGCTGCTGCTCGAATCAATGCTAGAGTCTGGTCAAGTTTCTTACTTCAGTGATTTAGAAGTTATGTGCCAAGAGTTCTGCAATTCTCATACATACAGCGTTTTGTGTATTCATCTGTTGTTGGACAATTAGATTGTTTTTTCCTTTTGGCAACCGTGATTAATACCGTTACGAACATGGGTGTACAAATATCTGTTCATCCTTTCAGTCCTCCTGGATGTGTACCTAGGAGCCAAGTTGCTCCATGTTTAACCTTTTAAGAAACCACCGAACTGTGTTACAAAGTGGCTGCACCACTTACTATTCAGTAAGCAATACATATGGGTTCCAAATTCTCCATGTCTTTGGCAACACTTGTTATTTTTCATGTTTTCTCTTCAGTATAACCACCCTAGTGGGTGTTAAGTGCTATCTCCTAGTTTTGATTTGCTTTTCCCTTATAACTAATAATGTTGAATATCTTCTCATATGCTTATCAACCATTTGTACGTCTTCTTTGGAGAAATGTCTATTAGAGCCCTTTGCCTTTTTTAAAACTAAATGTTTCACAGTCTTTAACCAGAGATTACAAATTGCCTGAGACATATTTATCTCCTGGTTTTGTTTTTTTCTTTTCTTCATTTTCCCACTTTCCCTTCCTTTACAGCATAGTTTAGCTCTATGTTATGTCATTTTTGTTTATACAGTGAGCGATGGTACATGCTAAACAGCCAGCTCTCTGCAAGAAAAATACTCGTGCATGAATACATATATAAGTCTATTACTTATATAAATGAAGTGTTGCACACATACACAAATATCAATACACAATACAATTCTCTTTAAATTCTTTCGAGCCAATCAGTTCTCAAGAAGGCTTTTACAATGTTTTGCCAAACCTTTGAATCTATGGATGGAACTGACTGATGAGAATAGCTTTGACATAAAATTCTGTCGATATTTTTGTTTAAATTAATGATTAAGACAAAACAATGATGACATATTGAAAATTCAAAAGTTTGCCAATGATGTGGTTTACTTATTTGCTGAAAAACATAATACTTTTTAATGCTGGAAGAACATTGTTTCAAATTTTGTAATAGCTACAGACATGGCATATGCAACATTTTCAATTACTTACATTTACAAAACCAATAAAACAATAAAGTGATTCAATAAGTTGAATCCTGATTTGTATATTTTGTTTATTTTTGTGGTATAAATACTCTCTCCATGAGCCTTTTTAGAGCTGACAATTTAACATGACTTGAGTTAGGAAAAAAATGTGTAGTAGCAGATACTTAGTATGTTTACTACAGAGCTAGAATAAATACAACCTCCAAACAGGGGACAGTAGTAGACTATATTAGAAAAATTAGAAAGTAATCAGTTTCAAGTGCTTATTATATTTGTTTTTATCATAATATCATCAGTATAAATAGATTTAATTATGGATGAGCTTAACAACTGGATCTCTCCAGCTGGTATGATTGGGCTTCTTCACAAGAATTATTTATATGCTAATACCTAACGTCATACCCTAGTCTTTTTTAGCAAATAGGTGATTGTGTGACATAGAATTGACTATATATCTAGTTTCACAAATTTCTTTTTGTTTGCATTCTTGTTTGTTTGTTTTTCAAACACAGGATTTCCCTAAGATGATTTTAGCATGTGAGGTTCTCTCTTGCTTCCACTGTTCTTGGTCAGTAAAAAAGTACCTTGTGAATTTCAGTAATTCTTCTGGAACCATTTATTTTGAAGAAAAAATATTGACTGATTTAACTGATTGTTATAGATTTACGATATTAGATTAATATCTACATGTTAAGAAAATATAATTTCTTAGAAAAGAAATATATGTGTACTAGTACCCAAAACAAGGCTTTGCAGTGTTACTCAGTGAAAATTCTTGAAAGAATGAGTTACTACACTTAATCCTAGATATTTATTCTGGATTTCCAGTGTGAAAAAGGAAACACTTAATTTAGATTGCCAATAAGACCTTTAGGTTTGAAATAAAGAACGAAAATCACACACACACACACACACACACACACACACACACACACACAAACAAGCATCTGGTAAATTTAAGAAAAAAATATTTCTTTATATACTATATGCTATTCTCAATCAAATTTCACCCTAATTCACTACTTTTCACTGTTAAAAAATATCTTTTGACACTTTCCACATCACCTTTGTCATTATGCTTTTTTTTTATTCCCAGGAAATTTGGGCATATAAAAAAAAAAACATAGATTTATTTTTCTTATAAGAGTCACCATAATAACAAAGATGGTGCACCATATATTATTATAATGTGTCATCTCAATGCTGCAGGGAGTCCTTGAGCACATGCTGCCCATATGCCCAATGATTTTACCCTGTGCAAATTCTCCTAAACGACTGAGTGACTAAATACATTCTCTCAAGACACATCTCATCATAATGCAGATCAGCTATGGTTCATTTATTGTTATATAATTGCAAAGGATGTTTATCCTCTCTTGCCCTTTTATGCTGCACAAGCTGTTGTAATGTTCTGGGTCACAGATCAGATGAAACTGTGACAAAGCTCTTGTGTGAGTATTCTGTAATTCGGTACTTTGCAAAGACCCAAGCAGAAAAACAGGTATCTCCTATTTTGTAAATCTTAATGCTGAAATATAAGTACAATACAGTAAAATTATAAAGAGTCATTTAAGCTTGTCAAAATGTCAAAAATGGTTTCTCCTCTTCTTCCTATAGACTTAAAATTTCCATGAATTAAAGACCTGAAAGTACTTTAGAAACTTCCAACATATTACTCTTGTTTAAAAAGTGCACATGTTGACGATTTAGAGATTAGAGAATATGAACAGATTGTATAAAGTTACATAGATTATAAACATTACATTACAGCATTATAGCTGAATGACAAGTCCTCAAAAAAAATCTTGAGATACTTCGCATAACACACACACACACACACACACACACACACACACACCACACAAAGAAAAAAAAGAAAAAACTTCTAAGATATATTTCTGTCTGCTTAACATTTTAGAGACAAAGTCTTTGTAAATCATGATTGCTATAACTGCCAGCTGTTTTTCATATTTATTGGTTCAGTTGTGTTTAATCTAAAGATAATACAGTTTTGTTTTTTGTTTTGTTTTTTTGTGGGATTGCTATCAGTTATAAAGATATAGTAAGTACCTTGGAGGCGAGCAAGCCTCAGTTCACATGCAGCCCCTTCACTTACCATATTCGGTATCTTCTCATAAAATGCAAAGAGATGCGGCCTGAGCCTCAGAGTCCAGGATAGTCTTGGGTTATATTTATCAGTAGACCGTTCCAACGTTAAAGCATAGATTCAACTCAGAAGAGTGCAAATAATATATAATTTTATTTTTCTCTAATCAATGTTAAATTTATGCTGTATAAAATCTTTTTAGCTTCTTAAAATTGGAGGCAAATTTTATCTTTGAGTTTATATTTTTAAAATTGAAAGTCCATCTTTTATCATTACATTACATTTTTCCTTCTCGTTCACTGTGCATGAATGGAAAGATATTATCTCCAGGTACTTGAAGTGAGTTGGTGTATGACTTCCATTTTACTGTTTCTCTTACTCCAGCCCTTTGAAGTGATATATTTTAATTCAGAAATGCCTCTTCTTTCCTTTTTAAGGTCTTACTATTCCCCTAAGAAGCTTGAAAAAGAAAAACAAGGGGTGAAAAACAGGGCAAACATTGATTTAATAAACTTTCCATGGCTGTAGATATTCTTGGTTTGTTATTCCTGATAATCTGGCTTACCTTGGCCATCTGTTCATTGTGGGTATCAGACATCGATACATGCTGGCTCTTGGGTAGGGTACATGTACTTGGTATTAAGGAACCTGTAGGGCTTTCAAGTAGCACAATTATCTAATGATGGACATTTGTCATCAAAAGACCTTTTCTTCTACTTCAGATTGTGGCACCCCCGCAGTATTTCCTAGAATTTCTTGTTGCTATTATCCCCTCTCACAGTGAGTCTCACTCTTGAATTAGCAGCAGGACTCAACCCCAGGCACTTTACAATGGGGGAGATAAGTCTTTGGCATGCCAGGTGGTAAGATTGCAGGATACTTTACTTTTCACTGTTAAAAAATATATATTTAGATACTTCCCATATCACCTTTTTATGTTGTTTTATTTCCAGGAAATTTGTGTATATAAATTACACTACCATACTCCAGCACAGTAACTCCCCAATTTTCTTTCCCCTTATTCAGTTAGATTTGAGCCAAGTCATGAGAGGCATTAAATCCACTGCTTAATCAAAATTTGATAGGTGAATGAGATATCAGTCTCCCTTTTTCATATATTGTGAGTATCTTGAAAGCCTTTTGTCAGCTGTCATTACCAGGATGTGAGGAAATTCTTCACCGCAAACATTCTGATGAATGTCTTTTTCTTTTATCTCCTTTTTTTGTAGCAAATAAATTTCACTAACTTTATAAATTGATACATGTACTTTATATATTCATACTTATTTGTCATTTAGGTTGCTAGTGTATTATTTACTTTTTATTTTATGATATTATATACTAAGCAGAAATAGTAAATGTGTATCATTAAAATTGTTAATGTTTTCTTTTGTGTTTTAATATAGGAGTTATTTTAATGTATTCCCACTCCGTATCAGATTAAGAAATATTTAGTTATGTTTCCTTTTATCAATTCAACAGTAAGTAATTATGGTTCATATTTTTGAAGCATGAATATCAATAACATTTGTATTCATTATCATACATTATTGACATTAGAAATTATGATTCTACATTTGTAAACTGTTGAATCTTTTGATTCAATTATAATTATTATCACAATATCCTCATTTAAGCCATCATTTTCTCATTCAGTTAGATAAAAATTTTAATAACTAAGATCATTTTAGCAGACAACAGTTTAGTGGTTACCAGAGGGTAAGGGGGTAAGGAAGTGGTAGATGAGGGTAAAGGGGATCCAATATATGGTAATGGAAAGAGGACTGACTCTGGGTGGTGAACATACAATGTGATATATAAATGATGTATTACAGAATTGTACACCCGATACCTGTGTAACTTTACTAACCGTTGTCACCCCAATACACTTTTACTAAAAAAAAAAAAAAAAAGAGGTTCTAAAAGAGGGACAAGAAGGAAACCACTGATCAAAAAAAAAAAGACGTTGGTGCTACTCTGGCCCCAAGGACAGGGATAATGTATCTGAATCATTTGTGATATTATTTTTGTGCTATTATTAAAATTTCCTTTATGATTTTCTTTTTTTCAAGTATGTTTTCTTAAAAGATATTGTGAGTGCAATCATTACCATCATATGCATTACCATGCATCTAATTATACATGCGTTTTCTTGGGTCATACTTTGTTGTTTCTCATGCTACTTATTATCTCTTTTCTTGGGATCTTTTGATTTGTTTAAATTTATTTTATAGAGAGCATTTCCTTGTAAGCTTTCCACAGACTTGGTCAATAGATAGTGCACTCCCTGAATCTTATCATACCCAACGATGCGTTTCTTTTAAACTACTACATAAAATATATATTTGCTGGGTGTAGCATTTTGGGTTTATAGACCTTTTTCTGCACACATTTTATACAGCTGTTTCTGGTATCAAATATTAGATTGGTGCAAAAGTAATTGTGTTTAAAAGGTTAAAAGTAGTTGTAAAAACCGCAATTACTTTTGCACCAACTTAATATCTCCTATAATAAAATTTGATATTGTCTGCTTTTCTTTATTTTGCAAACTCTGCTGTTTAACATAAATGTATTAAAAATAATCCGCCTTTTGAGTTCATAATTATATATATATATATATATATATATATATATATATATATATATATATATTAAATCTGTGTCTTATTCATTAGTTTTGCTTGACACTCATCATGCCATTTCAATAAGTTAGCTCTAAGTGATTATTATTCAGCCAAGGAATGTTTATATCTACTTTGTATTTGTTAATTGCATTTCCCCCATCTGTTCCCGTCTGGCCTGTAGGTACTCATGTTACTCACATGTTAGAAATTAAAAATATGCCACCATCACACTCCTATATTTTATTTATTTGTTATATTTTTCTGTATTAAGAGATAGGACTTTCATTGGATGCGGGTTCTGGAGATAAAGTTTTCAGCACTGTACATTCAATTTGTCAGTTTATCTACTGATTTTTTTTTTTTTTAAACACTTATTTAGGCTTTAAAAGCCTTCTCATGAAAATTATGCAATGTTAACGTCTCTTAAAATATATGATTAACCTTAATGATATTGTCTGGTCATTCCATTCATTTTTGACTCAATAGGAATGATTAAACACGCTGAACTTAGTTTTCCTTTTTTCAATTGACACATTTGATTAATCAAAGTTTGGTCTTTTAACACTACTGATGGGAGATTGCGACCATCGATAATCATGTGCTGCTTTCCTGACAATTAATGGCCAAAAATACAGAGGTCATTTAAATGTTTCAACATGTGGATTCCCTCAGAGCAATAAAGAGCTACCAGATAGAAACAGTCTCTTCCTGTGTAATGCAGGGATCCACTCAACACAGCAGGGTGTGTCTGTCAAGGTCCTCACCCCAGGATCTGACTGAGAGACCAGTCTGTTCTCAGACCAAAGTCTGTGTCCTTCCAGAACCACAAGCAAGGCTTCATGGAAGCCATCCATCAGCCAAAATCACCTCCAGAGGTGTATGAGATGTCTGCAAACTTTTGATGAGATCACATGATCCCACCTAGTAATCGCGCTTAAACACAGACTTCTAATACACCCCTCTACACACGCACACACGCAAGCACGCACGCACACACACACATACTTCGCTTACAATTTAAATCATCTAGCAAGAAGCTGGGAGAGGAAAATTAAACTTAAATATAGCTTTAGGCAAACAGAATTGTAAGGAATTTGGTTTGCTTTAATGTGTAATGGAAGGTTAATAGATTTATATTTACTAATAATGTTTGCTGGTTTTCACAAAGCAATGTATTGCTTAGTGCAGAGGTTTAAGGTACCATGTTTTATTATAGGTACCATGTTTTATTATAAAACTCATTATATTCTATGCTTAAATGGTTTCTATTATCTGGTATCATTTTATAAATGGTTTTTATCTTTAAACAAATATTTTTTTAACATTCAGTTAATACCCATTAAATTATTTTTATGTGTGAGGAACTGTTACAAGTTATTATCAGCACATATTCCCTATCATTATAATTCTATGTCAAAATATCCTTGACATTTGAGGGAATTTATTTTTCTAGATAATTTTAGAATACTTCTATCATATGTAAATAACATCATATTATAATTTTGATTTAAGCATGTGATATCTGTATGTAGAGCTATTTTAGGAAAGAAAATAACAACCTCAATATTCAAAATCACATTTTCTCCTGGTATTTTTAGTATCATGAATGTTCCAATTATAATGTATTCTCTTTAGGAACTCTATTAGTAGACTGAATATTTCTCTACTCACTGAATGGATCCAAATGTTTTTTGGTTTTTTTTGCATTTTACCTAGTAATTCTAATTCTCAAATTTTCCATTGCAGTGGTTTTACCATTTAATTTCTATAGTTTAAACTTTAATTTCTGCTAGTCAAATTAAAAATTTTAATGGCCATTTGTATTATTTCACTTCTTCATTTTATATATTGTTTTTATTGTACATGTTACATAATGTTCCTAAAGTGTATCGATCCTGCAGTGTTATTAGTTTCATTTGGAAACTAATGGTGTTACAATTTGTCTTCCTGAATTATCTTCCTAATGCCTCATGTTGGAATCATGCTCACCATTCACTACATATATGAAAATAACAACAAAATAACATTTTCAATAGGAACAAGTAATATGTTTAAAGTTTGATTTCATTTTAGTCCGTAGCCAAAATGATTTGGAGCCAGACTCTGACTAAAAATACAATAATTCTAAAAATATGTTCCAAGATCTATTTACTAATCTCCACTTACTCCCGAAGAACTTGATAATACAACCCCACATTTCAGAGTCTTAAGAATCTCTACATAGTGGTTTATTGATCATATTCATCTGTTTGACTTTCTTCCTTGTTATTTGTATCTTCTCAAAGAAACTGATTTATATTCATCCATCTAAGTTTAGTGTTTGCATCAATAGTAGAATGTTGAACCTAAAGGAAATCTACAAATGTAAGCAAAATGTTTCTAAGACACTAAAATGCAGTTACATGGTTACCTGGGGTTTGTTTGAGAGAGTAGGTAGATTACTGTGCAGACAGACAATCAATCATGTTTATTAAATCATTCCTGTATTTATAACACTCTACTCCATTCCCTGTTGGATCAGTCTCCCATTAGGACCATCTCCATCTGTGCAGGTTTTCATTAATTCCCTCAGGTAATGACTGTAACAAAGTGTAGCCAGGTGTCATATTACCTGGCACTCCTGAAACTCTGAAACGTGAAGCTAGCACCAGTTATAGTGCCCTTTAAATATTGGGAAATAATATAATTTAAATGCAAATATGTTTAAATGAAAAAAAAAAAAAGAAAAGGAAAAAAAAAAAAAAATGGATAGATTTAAATAAATACCAAACTCCCAGAGATGTTCTTTGTGTGAAACACATGAACAGAATTTGAACATGTATTTTTTTTTTTGCAAGTGGACATGTGGATACATAGTTTGTGCTTATTTTTCTATTCATTTTCTCTGTTTTCCTAGAATTTGACTGTTTTGCAGAATTTTTTAAATGGCCAGGATTAAACCATTTATACAACTTCAGGCTGCTTTTTTTCTTCTTCCTCTTTGTCAATGCTGCCTTGGCTCCCAACACTATCAGACTGAATTTGTCTTTCTGAATCATAAATCTTTCCTATGCCCATGCTGGAATTCACATCTTAAAATTCAACAAGTTTGTGGGCTCACAGCTGCTGCTAACATTCTACTCTATCTGAGCCACACATTTCTCTCTATGTGAACGAGATCACAACATTCTTGTCATTTTCTTGACAGTTACCATGTTACCTCTTTTCTCTATTCACTTTTATTACTTAAGTCAGTTGCTATTCTCTCTGGGTCTGGTACAAATGTCTCTCAGCAGTGACTCTCCAATACACCTGTTGAAACAGGTATAATGGGAAAATTAGGTGCTTGTGTATGCATGTGATATGTGTGAACCCCTCCTCCTTGCTATAATTATTTAAACTCCTTCAAGACAGTGAGTAGATGCTGAATCTACATCTTAGAATGTTTTGTCATTGCTTCTCTTGGTGACTTTTAGCTTAATTTCTATGATGTTTCACTCATGTCCATCATCTTTATTCTTTAAGTAAAGTCTTTTGCTGCTCATGTCCTCTACTAGGTGTTAGATACAGAATAAATAACAGAAGTCTGCTTTGAAAGTTAACATTCAATGTATAAATCAAAATTATGGGCACATATAATAGTAAGACACAATTCCAAGTGATACAGAGAATTGGTACAGGGCATAAAGCATATGGAAACCTTATTTTATTTACCTTAGGGACTGGTGTTAAATACATTTGCATCTTGTTCTTATCTTCCTTCTCTCTCATTTCAGGCATTTGACTCTTATCTAAAACAAATTCTTGCATTTGATTCTAGGAATAAAATCCCTCATGAGTTTTCTGATTATCAGCCACCCCATCATAATATTGCTCTCGACATTTTTCCCTCATTGCTCTATCAACTGAATCGCTCTCTTTCCCACCTCAGAGAGACAATAGACACTGTATGAAACCACTCCCCTTTTCCATCTTCAGTATCTAATTTTTATTTATTCCTAACATTATAATCAGATTTCTCTCACCAAGAGCACATAACATGAAATTCTTATTGCCAACTAACTTATACCTTATTGCTACAGTCCGTTTTCATCACTTGCCACAGTAGACCAACCATTCCCTCACTGAAATGTTTTATATATATATATATATATATATATATATATATATATATATATATATATATCCTGGGGGTGCCAAAAAATGTATACAAGTGGACACTTTAGTCAACCTTGCTCAAGCAGTAGTTTGCATAATCAGAAGTGTCTGGCTGCTGATGGTAACCACTTTGAGCATTTCTTGTAATTGCAGAAGTCAAATGTGACTTGTATTCATCTTTCATTATCAGTATATATTGAGTATTGCAATTTTAATATAGTTTTCCTTTCTTAAAACATGGAAACATCATTTTTTGTGTGCATGTATAGTGCATACATTTTTTTGGCACTGTATATACATATGTATGTATAATTTGATATGTTACACTATGTATATATATACATATATATTCATTCATTTATATATGATATTATGTATTATCACACATTTACTTATTGCATTTTCAATTTATAGACTACCTTTACTGTAACATTTTTCCAAATATTAGAAATATTGTGAGATAGATTCCTATGTTGAAATTTTTAGTGACCCTACCATTTATTAGTTTCCAAGATATGAATTTTCTGTCCAAGTTCAATTGTATCACTTTGGGAATTAAACATTCAAAACAACAAATTATTTTCTAGGTGTGCATGTAAAATGAGTAGAATCAATGTTCTTTACATTCCACACCACAAGGAGAGTGACCTTTAAGTTTAAATATATTCACTGCAATTCCTATACAGGGAAGGGAAACTAAAATGAATATACACTTTATGAAAGGCAGCAAAAAGCTATGTTCTATACAGGCAGGTGTTCTGTGATTTGCTAGAGAACTACTAAATATTTTACAGATTGAGTGTATGTTAATGTGACATGAAGTTATTGTGCTAATATGTTTCTGAATTCTCCCTATAGTTACATCATTTCAAAACACATAGTGTAACGAGTATTATTTAGGCATATGGAAAATCACTTACTTTGAATTGCACCTCACAGTGTTTCTCCTATAAATCAGCATCATTCTTCTCAAGGCATCTAAGATTATTGCAACTCCAGCTGCTTATTTACCATCTCACTTTTATTGAAAAACGACAAGAAAGAAAACTTAATAAAAGAATGCCAATGAAATTAATATGCTAAAAAGATTACATTAGGCCTAGAATTTGGGTTTAATATAGTAACAACATGCCAGAGTTCAGAGAAACTAAAAAAAGATAATAATGCTAAAAAAACAAAAAATAAAAATAATAAAATATATTGCAATAGTGTGATAGAAAATGAGCTAAGGAAGATGTCAAATGGTATAATAACTCAGTGTGGATACATAATTTGAGAATTGCTTGGTGGATTTTTTTTTTAATAAACAGCATATAAGGGATAGTTTTCCTGTGCATTCATTTATTTTGAAAGTAAGTGTTTCTTCCCATTGATTTTGTTTTAAGATAGACATCTTAGCAGCTGTTACCAAATTTTACTATGTTTCCCTTTCTCCATAAGTGTATGACAAAATTTTCCTAGTATTCTATATTGTGCACTAAAATAAGACTGAGGAAGAACTTTTTAATCATATTTTTTTTAAATTAAAGTTTATTGGGGTGACAATTGTTAGTAAAGTTATATAGGTTCCAGGTGTACAATTCTGTATTACATCATCTGTATATCACATGGGGTGCTCACCACCCGGAGTCAGTTCTTCCATCACCGTATATTCGATCTCTTCTACCCTCATTTACCTCCTTCTTCCCCTGCTACCCTCTGGTAACCACTAAACTATTGTGTGTGTCTACAGGTTTTTGTTTCTTCCTTTGTTTTTCTTGTTCTTTTGTTGTTTTCAGTTTTATAGACCATATATCAGTGAAATCATATGGTTCTTGACTTTTTCTGTCTGACTTGTTTCTACTAGCATAATAATCTCAACATTTATCCATGTTGTCGCAAATGGCACTATTTCATCTTTCCTTATGGCAGAATAGTATCACAATAATATGTGATATAACATATATATATATATATATATATATATATATATATATATATATATATCCAAACATATATATATATATATATGTATCACATCTTCTTTATCCAATCATCTATTGAAAAACACGTTGGTTGTTTCCATGTCTTGGCCACTGTAAATAAAGCTTCAATGAACATCAGAGCACATATATCTTTACAAATAAATATTTTTAGTTTTTCCTGGGTAGATACCCAGGAGAAGGATTGCTCCATGATATGGTAATTCTATTTGTAATTTTTTGAGGAACCTCCACACTGCCTTCCATAGGGGCTGCACCAGTTTGCATTCCCACCAACAGTGTATGAGGGTTCCTTTCTCTCCACAGCCTCTCCAACACTTGTTACTATTTGTCTTGTTGATGATAGCCATTCTGATCTGGGTGAGGTGATATCTCATTGTGGTTTTGATTTGCATTTCTCTGATGATTAGTGATGCTGAGCATTTTTTCATATGTCTGTTGGCTATTTGTTTGTCCTCTTTGAATAAATGTCTCTTCAGGTGCTCTGCCCATTTTTTAATAGGATTTTTTTTTGTTGTTGTTGTTGTTGAGTTCCTTATATATTTTGGATATTAGCCCCTTATCATAATTTTGAGGTAATTAGACAGTCAGACATCAACAGGCATCATACACATTTTTATTAAATTTATATTTGGTTTTGTAAAAGATCATTGCACTCTCATCTCTAGTATAATTTCACAACATTTGGAAATGCAGTATTGTATTGTCTTATTTGATACTATTATTAGAAAATGAAAACTTTTGACAAACAAAAATACTGAAATGTAACTCAAAATATACAGTAAGTTTTTTAACAAGATATCTCAGGGAAATAATAATTTAACTCAGATATTATTTCCTAAATTATAATTTAACTCAGTATTGTTTCCTAAATTTTGTGAGTGAATATGGGAAACTTACCTAAAAATAAGCAAAGATATGGAAAACATATAAAATATTTGCCAATAAAAAAATACAGCTATATATCTATTTTTTTGTTTGTGTGTTTCTGTGGATAAACCTGTTTCTCTTCTTCTCTGAGGCAAAGACAGAAATAATCCATTTGAAAGAGAAACTTAAAAATATGGAGCTAAATTGTGCAGATGAGTAGGGGTGTGTGTGTGTGTGTGTGTGTGTGTGTGTGCATGCGTGCACAGAAACATTTGCATGTACATACCTGTGTGTATTAATAGAGCTACACTGTGTAGCAGAGAGTCTAGAGGCACTTGCTATCCATTTCCCTTTTAAGCCTCAGGGCTACCTAGTTATAGATCGTTGACTTTGTTTCACACACCAGAAACTTAAGATCAGAGAAGCTACTCTGCCTTTTTAAGATCACACAGCTAAAAAGGACGTGGAAGAATGGAAATTTGAAACCAATTTTTTATAACAAGAAAGCAACCTCTAGTTTTCCCACTGTTCCATACCCTATATTATTTACGATACTTTGGGGAGAAAAATATTTGAAAATATTTTTAAAAGCAAAGTATACTTTTCAAGCACATTGTTTTTCACCATCTAGTTTTATTTATACATTTTATCTGCATCATATATTGCATTCAATAGAAATTGAAAGCATTAAGGTACTGAATATTGTCCAAAAACACTCTGAAAACTAATAAAAATTATTGAGGTGAGTGTTAACATGAGTGTTTGATCCTTAGTCGATGGTTTGCGTGAGTTTAATCAAAATTACTTATAATGAAAAAGATGTAACCAATGTTGAATTTTCTCTGCTTCATAGCTAAAATAGTGGTGTTTTCTCCAGTCTCTGGCTTCCAAAATTTGAACAATTTTAATCTAATCAATTTTCAAATGGCACATTTTATTTCTTCAGAAAATCGTGTAATCTATTTTCTCCTTTCCTTTAATGCCAAACTTTAATCATTAAAGGAATTCAATTAAAAAAACAAAATGAGATATTACTATACACATCTTAGAATGCCTAAACTAAAATGATTGACAATATCAAATATTAGTGAGAAAAGTGTTCAGCTGAGACAATCATACATTGCTAGTGAAAATATAAAATTTTAAAACCACTTGAGAAAGAGTTTGGCCTTATTAACTGTTATTTAATATTATGCACATTGTTGTTTTGTTTATATAGTTACGTGCATTTTTGCTTTCTTTTGAGTATTGTATTAGCTCTTACAGCTCAAATCTGAATGAATGATTTTCCATTCAGACATTTTAAAGTACAAAAAAGGAAAGTCTTGAAATATAAGGTTGATATTGTACTTTTCAGGACAATAATCATACAGATTATTGTACTTTTCAGGACAATAATAATACAGATTAATAGTTCATCTCAGAGGTGTCCATGAATGTGAAAGAAAAATTAGCTGAAATAGACTTATCCTAAATAAAATGAGATGGATGCTAGAACATGATTAGATATAAGGAGATAATAATAACAGGATCACATAGCATTTTAAAGCTGAACTAGGTGAGTACCGATAAGGACCTCAGTCTCAAAAGCATTTCTAGTACCAAATCCCCATTCAGTATAAAAGGTTTATAAAGTTAGGCTAGCAGAATCCATAGCAAACAACCAAGAGGCTATAGATAGATAAGAACTTGAGGCAAATTTACAATGAGAAAGAAAATAAAAGTCTCTCTAACACCTGGGACATAAGAGAAAGAGGCAAAGAAACTAAAACTAAAAGCTTTTTATCAACAACAGCCAACCCTGGAAAATCAATGAACTCCAGGAAACTATCCATTTGTTTTCATTTGTATCTATCCTTTCTGATTCTCATAGTGGGTACTATAGGGGACTTGTATGTAATTCAATGAGGAATTTAGGATTTAAGTATCGTTGAAAACCTTACTTAGCTATTCTGCGTTAACAAAATACAATACACAATAAATCATATATACAGACAAGTGGACATGTATATACACTGTATTTGTTCGATACGATAATGTGGAGAAAATCATGATATAATGTTTTTTTTTAATTATCTAGAAGAGTAAAAAGGATAAGAAATCTTCATATAAGGCAGTATTTTACTATTGCAAATGGCTCTGGAAGTTATCATTTTAATAATTGAACATGTTACTGTGTCAATTCAAATGACTCCATCAAGTAATTTTACAACACAACATTCTCAACCTTTTTATTTCTTTAATATGATAATAACTTAAGCAGATAAATTTTAAGAATTCAATACTCTATGTTTGTGGTAAACTGTTAGATAAAACATAATGGTACCTAGATGAAAAGCAAATTGTTTATCATGGTTATGAGCCCTTAAAAGATATATTTTAAAAAGTTTATGTGAAGTGCTCAACACCCTTTAAAAAGAATATGATCAAATGTATGCACTCTTTAAAACATGTTCAAAAAGAATACTATGCATACGTTTTTGGAAATTCTAAGACCTAACATCCTTATTCATAGTTCCAAATTTTAAGAAGTCTGCATATTGTCATAATTAGTATTCCTACAAATATTTTGGAGTTCCTTCTTGTATATACACAAGATTTCACTTCCCACATACCTTAAAGACAGATGTAACCATGTTACTTGCCTGGCCATTGGAGTGTTAGTGGAAGTAACCTCTGGCACTGTTTAGAAGCTGCTGAGAGCCAGTGCATCATTCCCTATAACAACTACATCTTTCCTGTTACAGAGTTTGTGCAAAACCCTGTCAAGATACGCATTCTCTGTTTGAATCCCTGACTTAGGAAAATAAGCAGACCCTCCTGTTCAGAGCTGGATATGTAGCACAGGAAAATAAAACGTGTTGTGATGCATCACTAAGATTAGGGGTGGGGGCAGGTTATAACTTCAGCATAACTAGCTTATCCTGACTCATATGCCAAACAAGACCGAATTCTCATGCTGATACCATGATTGTGCATCACTGTGAGATGTTCTACTCTTCAATTACTGTCAATAAAAAGGAAGCATTAAGATCTGCTGGGGAGCTCTTTTGACAAAATGAGGTTTAAAAAGAATCCTCTGAGGACCTGAAGCATAAAAGATAAGAGCAGGAGAAAATACAATTTTTCTATATCAAAGGAGACAAGAGTTGTGATTGTTTCCAATGTGATCACTGAGAATGAAATATGATTACTTATTTTCCAGCACAAGTAACAGAAAAGATATTAGTGCCAATATTGGATATATGAAATATAGAAGGATGGACTTGATGCACACACACACACACACACACACACACTTGCATTTGTACGTATTGTCATGTTTTGTATGCAGCTATATTAACATATTTATATAAACATAGCATATACTGAAAAGTGGTGACTTATGAAAATAAGTATCTTGCTTTTTGGTATAATTTAATCCCATATTAAATTATAACACTACTATACGTACAGTTTTCACTGTTTCTTTTTTTTTTTTTTTTCTCTTTGTATTGAGTGAATAGGATCTTATACAGTAGTATGAAATCCTCTGTGCCTGTTCCTTTGGCAGTGCATTTTTGGTCAGTTTCCTCTGATTTTTTGTGTGTAGCTTGAGTTTGGTTATAGGTTATTTTTCCATGATATTTAATGTGCAGTACTGGGTTATATGTATATACAACAATATTTTATGCATTCTATTGTTGATCTTTTCATTATTTTAACTGGAACTATTGTTGAAAATGAGCAAACTGTACTTTTCTCTTGATTCACATCCATTTTAGAAGACATCTATGTATTAGGTTCATGCAAAAGTAATGGTGGTTTAAAAGGTTAAAAATAATTGCAAAAACTGCAATTACTTTTACACCAACCTAATACATAAGATTATATGTTCTAGCTCTGTTCTTAAGGTTCTCTTGAACACTTTTGGCCATTTGATTTTACATAATAATTTTCAAACTTAAAAACCTGTTTCTAAAAAAGAAAAAGAAAAGAAAAGAAATAAACCTGATGACATTTTACTAGGATTACATAGAATCCTAGATCAATTTTGCAGTGAGTTGACATATTTACAATATTGAATTTTCCAGTAAAATACCCTGGGCTATCTCTTCTTTATTTATATCTTAAGTTTCTTTCAATGTTTCAGAGATTTCTGTGAAGATGCATTGTATATTTTAAATAAACTCACTCCTTAAATATGTTCTGTTAAATTAGTCATGTTGTTAAAGTGACTTATTTTAAACTTATTGTCTATAAATTCCATTGTCTGACACAGAAATTTAATTTCTTGTTTTAATAAACACCTTGCATTTAGTGACCTTGCTACATTCATTTATTAGTTACATCTTTTTGTCTGTAAATTCTTTTAAATTTTGTACATTAATATGTGAGATGACAGTTTTACTCTTCCAATCCTTAAACATCAGATGTTGTACCCTCTTGAACTTCCATTACAATGTTGAATATTAATGGTGACAGTGAATATCTTTGTCTTTCACTGTTAGGATGAAACTATCAATAATTTACCATTATGTATACTAGAATATTTTGGTATGTATTCTTTAACATATGACGAGAGCCCCCTTCTATTTTTATGCTGTTGCTCTTTTTCTCAAGGATGGAGAATCTGTATCTATTCAGATGATCATAGAAACTCCTCCTTGTCTATGAATGTAATGAATTATATTGATTGATTTTCAAAATTAAACCACTTTCCATTTTAATGTCTTTGTGATTATATGAAATTATTAGCCTGTAAATTTAATTTCTTGTAATGTTCTTGTTGAGTTTTTGTTTGTATGTTTTTTCATTATTTTGTTTTCTGAGAGCAGTTTTATGTTCACAGCAAAATTGAGAGGAAGATGCAGGAATTTCCCATATATCCTCTGCCCTCACACATTCATAGACACTCCCTTTGTCGACATTAGGCACCATAGTGATATATTTGTTATAACTGATGAACCTATATTGACATACTATAATCATAGTTTACATTACAGTTCACTCTTGGTGTTGTGCATTCTACAGATTTGGAAAAAAACTATAATGGCACGAATCCATCATTATGGTATCATACAGACTATTTCCACTTCCCTAAAAGTTCTCTGTGTTCTGCCTGCCCATTCATCCCACCACTCCCTCCCTGGAAACCACTGATCTTGCAGTCTCCATAATTTTACCTTTTCAAAAATGGTATATATTCTAAATTATACATTATGTAGTCTTTTCAGAATGACTTTTTTCACTTAATAATATGCTTTGAAATTTCCTCCATATCTTCTCATGGCTTAATAGCTCATTTATTTTTAGCACTAAATAATAATCCACTGTCTAGATGTACCACTTTATTTATCCATTCACTTACTGAAGGACTTCTTGGCTGCTTCCAAGTTTTGGCAATTACGAACAAAGCTGCTATAAACATCCACTGGCAGATTTTTATATGGACATAAATTTTAAACTCTTTTTGGTAAGTACAAAGGGACACACTTGCTGAATCAAATGGAAATAATGTGTTTAGTTTTTTTAAGAAACCACTAAACTGTCTTCCAAAGTGGCTGTATCATTTGCATCCCCATTAGCAATGAATGAGAGTTCCTATAGCTCTGCATACTCACCAGCATTTGGTGTTGTCAGGGTTCTGGATTTTGTCCTTTCTGATAAGTGTGCAGTGTTAGGTCATCATCTTAATTTTCATTTCCCTGATGGCATGTGATATGGAGCATCTTTTCATATGCTTATTTGCTTTCTGTGTATCTTCCCTGGCGAGGTATCTGTTTTGGTCCATTTTTAAATCATTTTTGTTTTGTTTTCTTATTGTTGAGTTTTAAGAGTTCTTTGTATGTTTTAGATAACAGTTTCTTTCTTTTCTTTTTTTTATAAGATGTGTCTTTTGCAAATATTTTCTCCCAGTATGTGGCTTATCTTCTAATACTCTTACATTGTCTCTTAAAGAGCAGAAATTTTTAATTTAAATAAAGTCCAGCTTATTTTTATTATTTTTATTTTATACCTTTGGATCTACCTTTGTTGTTAGATCTAAACAGTCATCACCATACCTAAAGTTATTTATGGTTTCTCCTATGAAATTCTAGGAGTTTTACAGTTTTGCATTTTGCATTTACATTATGATCCATTTTGAGTTATTTTTTGTGACAGGTATAAAGTCTGTGTCTGGACTCTTTTTTTATCTTTTTGTTGCACGTGAGTGTCTAGTTTTCCAACACTGTTTGTTGAAGAGACTATATTTTTTCATTGTATTTCCTTCGCTCATTTTTCAAAGATCAGTTGACTATATTTATGTGACTATATTTCTGGTCTCTCTATTGTGTCCTTGTTGAGTTTCTATATTAAAATTTTGTTGGCCACATTAAACAAGTTTGGACTTTGTTTTCTCTAACTGCTATCATAAAAAAGTACGAGTCATTATGTCTTCCTTAAATGCTTAGAAAACAAAATTAACGCTGTTGGAGTCATTTTTCTGGGAAGATGTTTAATTTTATATATATTTTTGAATGTATACTATACAACTTTTGTCAAGTTTTGTATGTTACATTTTTTTCAAAGAAGTTATTCATTTCATGTACATTTACTAAATTATTGGCATAATTGTTTTTCTGAAAGACATGATATTTACCTAATTAAAAACTTTACTTAAACTTTGCCTAAGTGAAATATATGATACAATGTATCTAAAGTTACAGAATACACATACTTTTAATTTCATATATTACTTTACAAAAATTGACAATAGATTTGTCCATTAAGCAAATCTAAAAAAATAAATTACAAAACAGTGATGTGCAGAATATTATCTTTTGACATATATTTTGAAGTGAATAGAGATAGCTAATATTTTCTTCATTTATACAAGCAAATTGTTTTGATATAAAAATACATTTAATTGTCCCAGGCTAAATACATTTAATGAGTCATGTAAAATTATGATTGACACTTTTATTCTTGACATTTTAGCATTCAGGAAAGTGAATCTGTAATAAAATTAGTGAGCATATTTGTGTCACAGGACAAAAAGGTTGGCAAGGGAGGTTTTAATCCTGAGCCATCTGATTCCATAGTCTACTCTTGCAGCTTGCATGTTTTTAACATTATCTGTCCATCTGCCTAAAGGGAGATCAAAGCAGCATCCATGTGGTTAATTTATGCTTTGCTTTCATGTTCCATTGCAGCTGTACCCTCCCACGGGGGGTCACTGCACCTATTGTCAGGCAGATTTGTTAAAGGAAAACGCAGAGAAGATATTTGAGGGAGGATCGGGAGTCTCTGTACTTCATATTATTCTTTTCAGTCTCTGGCCCTCGTCTGTTTTCCCCTATGAATGTTACATTGGTAATGAGAAATCAACTTGCTAAAACTGTTAGGTTCTAGGTTATTTGCTCAAATATAATATCTAGTTGTAGGGAGACAAAACCTCTCTTATCAGTGTCATCTTCTTCTCTTTTCCCTTTTATTCACACAAGTTCTCTTTGTACCACCATTGTCACATGTGCAAAGTTTCTTCTACCCAAGCCTCAAAAGTAGCCAACGCACTTCAATATTTGAAGATTTCTTGTTCAGTTCCCGAATGCAAAATCCTTTGATTTCAATATTAAACAACATTGCCATTTAAAAAAAAGTGTTTTGCACATGCTTAGCAAGTGTTGGCTTCCTCAACCTAACATGTAGGAGGGTCCTCGCTAATCTTCTCACTATCTCTAATTAAAATGAACAAACTAGTATCTATTACCTGCAGCGCTCCTCTTCGTGGTACTGAGTCTCTTCATATCAAAGCTTTTCAAAATCAAGTTAAAGAAGCTTCTTACCTCAATGTGCTGACTCGCCCAGCTGTTCGAGCTAACTCTGGTCTCTGTACTCCCTCAGGAAGGGACAGATTCCAGGCCCTGTCCTGCACCCCATCCCCAGGACTGACCACTACATGGATACTCACACCCTCTTCCATTTTCACACCTGGATTAACCACACAACCAGAAGGCCCTGGAAGTTCCTCAGAGGACAATGAGGTCATTGGAACAGGTTTTATCAGCCCCAGAGTGAATCCTTTGACTGGAGGTAATGTTCTAATGAATATCATGAAAAAGAAGATTCTGAAAAGTTGCCAATAGTTTCAATTTACCAACAGTTTCTGACTACTACAGACTGTGGTATTTATTTGGGGGCAAACTGGAGAACTGGAGGCAGCCCAGGGACCTTTTCTTTTTTTTTTTTCTTCTCTGTTGGGAACTAGTGTTAACACCAATGTAAAAGTATATTTACTATAAGGCTACTGGATGGATCACAAATGTAGTGACTAAAAATACAGGGTGCTTAGTTAAATTGTAAATTCAGTTAAATAACAACAGAAAATGTAGTGTATGTCCCATGCAAAATTCGGGACATCCTTATTAAAATTAGTATTTGTTGTTTACCTGAAATTCAAGTTTAACTGTTCATCGTATATTTTGTCTGGCAACCACATTTAGGTAAGACACACACACACACACACACACACACACACACACACACACACCACCGCCGCCGCCACCACCACCACTACCACCACCACCACCATCAACAACACTACCAGAAAAACAAATCTCATTTTCTCATTGTTTGTTGTTGCTGTTGCTAGATATTGTTGCTACCACTGGTCACTGTTACTGCGCCTTTTGGAAGTACGGCTCTATTCCTGAATTCTAAACTGTCTTTCTAAATTGTCCTTCTGTGTTTGAGTTATTTCCTCTAGGTTTAAACTCTTAGTTAGAAGCACCATTTGCCTGTGACCTTAATCCCAGGACAAGGAGGAATTATATGTTCATCTTCAATTCTTTATTGGAAAAGTAAGCCTAATCTCACACCAACGCTTTCAAAATAAGACACAAAGGGGGCAGGTCATTCCTTCCAAAAGAGTCCATTTTCATTATGTTGACCAGCCTCAAATGCTTTTTTCCCCTCGTTTATTCTATATTACTGAATGAGATTGCATATCTCTGTATTAGTTGCAAATAATGAGAGCTCAGATTGTCCAGTCCTTCCCTTCCCCCTCACGTCAGCCTCCCCCCATGACCCTACTTGCACTGGACTCCAGTGTGATCTTATTGACCAGGGTCAAGGGACCACTGATATTGTCTGACCCTTGGGGCCGCTTCTCTAGCAGCACGTCCAGGGGAGTACCTCTGGTACAGCTGGAATGCTTATGCCTTCTTGGTGATCTGCTCTGTCTCAGCCCGGGACTCCAGCCACTGGAGCAAAGGCCTCAACCTCTTCATGCATCCACACAAACTCAGCTTCTGCCTTTGCCTGCATAATCAGTGGGGGCTTCTCAGTGTGGCCTAGGCCCTCCAACCTGTAGCGCTCAGCCTCCAAGGGCTTCCAAATTCTGGCCTCCATCTCCTTCTCTCAGTGGGCGATCTCCTGCTCCTGCACTGCCATTTGCTGGGCCCACTCCATCACCTCCACCTGTACCCACTGCTCCTCCATCTCCTAAAACTGATAGGCCAGGTCAGCCTGTGCTCGTTAAGTGTTGACCTGGATGTCACACGTGGCCTTCTTCAGCTCTTGGTCCCTCTGCACCTTGGCCATCTAGATCTCTCTCAGGTACTGAACAGACACCTGCTTGGCTTTGGAATATCAGATCCTAGCATACCTCTTGACCTCCACTTCCCCAATCTAAGTGTTTTTTTGGACTTGAGCTGAGATAGTTTTTCTTTGTTTATGGTTTTGTTGGTTTTTATGTGGTTATTTTCTAGTGAAAGCGTGTAACAGAAAAGTGTTTCAATTACACAACTGAGTTTCCAGTATTTAGAGACTGCCAAAAATAATTTGATTGTAAAATATAAATTCCCCTAACTATATATATATATATATATATTATATATGTATATATATACATATACATATATATGCATAAAATTATATATATATATGTATAAAATTTCCATTTAAAAAACATTACTCACAGACACGTTTTACCTAAAAGTCATATTAAATAAAGAGAGCTTCTTTTCTTTTCTTTTAGCATTTGCTTCTTAATTAATAATTCCATATTGCTATTTTTTTTTTGTTATTTTTGCCAAAATATTCATTCTTTCTAATGCATTTTGTCTTTAGTCTCTTACTGTGTAAATCATCAGGACAACATCGAAAAACACTTTTAATTATTTTTCCTAAGGTAACCAATATTGCATTATTATTATTACTCTTATTATCATTAATGTTGTTGTTACTCATTTTTTATCACCAAGAAAGGAAGTGTAATCAGACAGTGAGTAATTAAAATGCTTTCCCAGCTGGACCACATCTAATAACCACAGGGCCAAATGTCCAGGTTCTTAGGGAAGTAAATCATATCAGGTTAGAACTGAGCTACAGCCCAGCATTGCGATATTTTGGCCCCTGATTAAAATCACAGTGACTTCCTTGCAACAGGAAAAGTTTGGTCACGTGTTCTGACTGAAAGTGGGGCATACAAAAGTCCCAATGAGGGTTATTATCTGATCCATTATTATGGCAGGTTTTATGTTAAAAGTTGATTTGTAGGCTAATTTGGAAATTGTTAGAATGGTTTATTTTAGCCTGTTATAGAAAAGTGGCCTTGGGCTACTCGAAATTATGAGCATAATATTATCATAGGGAGATAAATTTTGTTTGCCTGAATTCTGTTCTGGCTGATTTTGTGGGTGGATATTAAATTAATGTCGTCTTTTTTTCAGGTAAAAATAATATATGGATATTTTCAGTGTCAGTAAAAAGGCAAAAACAACGATTATTAAATGATCAGGTTATTTAATCAATAGACATTCAGATTATATGGACCAGGGAAATCATAATATAGTGATACACTTTATATTTCCTGGTTTGCATAAATGCCCTTAAACAATTTTATCACTGTAATTAATTACTATAGATGGCTGTCTGTTCCATTAGTAAATATATGTGTATGAAACTTGATTACATATTTCTGCTTAGTATTCCTTTCTAGAATTTCAATACCTATTCATTGTGTGTGTGTGTGTTTGTTTGTTTTGGTACTCTAAGCCAGTTCAGTAGATAATGTAATAAATAAATAAAAACTATGTATTTATTAATGTAGTTAGTGGACACAAATTTTGCATTAAAAATTTAATGTAAGACATCTGCTGATGTCTTCCCAGTTAACTTGTTCCAATGAAAAATTTCTAGGCCCCAAAGATCACAGCCAGTTAAAAACCAGAGAAAAACATTTTATACGAATTAGATCTCAAGTCCTATTTCTAAGCTATATAGCATAGCCTCTATACATGAAATCAATAAACTTAAAAGAAGAATATTCTTCTCTCATTGGCTAATCATGTAATTTCTGATTTCTACTTTTTTTAGATTGGAGTAATTTACTCCAGGCTTTAATGAAGTTGTGCTAATTATATACAAAAACTAATTATAAAGATCATCAATTAATAGTCTGTCCTGGCCTGTTCAAATTTACTATTGTTTTATATTGTCAGAAACTGCGGCTTTCTCTAGTTTTTCATTATGGAGTGTGTAATTACTTTATATAAAGGTACAGGAGAAGAAAAAGGAACAGATCATTGCTATTGTGCAAGGTTCTTCTCATATATTAAACTCAAAGGAGACCAAAAATGTGGCAATTTATCTAACACATGAAATGTCCAAATATATAATAATATAATTTAGCACCTCAACTGAAGAATAAAAGTATTTAATTCACTAGAGTGAGCAGTAATATGTTGAACTATCATAAGTAAAATTCCTTGACTGAATTAAAAAAGAAAAAAAAAAAGGAAAAATTTTAGATTAGTTAAATTGAATTATTTCTGATTGCGAGTAACAGAAAAATTAAAAAAAAAACTAATTAAGTAGTGCTAATTAGGGGATTTATTGCTGGAACTAAGACTTTTTAATAAGAAGAACAACTTATTTTTTTAAATTAAATTTATTGGGGTTACAATGATTAGTAAAATTACATAGGTTTCAAGTGTACAATTCTATAATACATCACCTATATATTGTATTGTGTGTTCACCACCCAGAATCAGTTCTCTTTTTATCACCATATATTTGATCCCCTTTACCCTCAAAAATAAAAAAAAGAAAAGAACAAAGTTTATACCCAGTGCGTAGCACTGTGACTCAACAAAGATGCCAGGAGAATTTATGGGGCAGATGCATGACTTCAAATGCATAACCAGTTTCCCTCTTAATAATACATTAGCTAAATACTGAACTTGCCTGAAATTCATGACGAAAATCATTAGCAACAGTACTCTAACAAGCAAACAGGACATCGTTGAAGGTGTCACTAAGCAAATATCAGAGTTCAAAAACCATTAAAACAATAGATACATAATACAAAAGAAGATTATAGTTGAAAACTCTGGAAACTCAAAGGTGAATCAAAAGTAAACCTAGATATACAGAAATTGCAATACAGCCTCAACTCAAGCCAGTCTACAATTAATGGGAATAGGCACCACTCCATTTGCCTAGAAGAAAGAAAGGCTAATCATTACCAAAGGAAGATAATATCATCTGGAGATTCAAAATTATTTTCACAAAATGTTTAGCATTGCCAAACTTTGCTGAACGTGCACACACACACACACACACACACACACACACACACACACTGGACCACTTGACTACAAATCAAAGAAAATAAATAGAATTATACCCACATGTGATCCAACTATTAGGGTTACCAAAACAAGGGCTTAAAATGATTCTGATTAATATGTTCCAGAATATACAGAAAATTATGGGAAAAAATAGGAAATGCATAGGGGCTTTTGCAGTGAATTGGTATGTATAAAATAAATTTTAAAAAAATCAAGATATCCTAGAATATATGAAATTAAGAATACTGAAATGAATTTAACTGTAGATTATATACAGCTAAATAGATAAATAAATAAATAAATAAATAAATAAATAAATAAATACATAAATAAGTTGTGAACTGGATTATAAGATAGATCATTTGAAAATATCCAAAACAAAACATAAACATAGAAAAAGAGAGAGAGACAGAAATAATTTTTGCAAAATGCAATCTGCCACTCTTCTGATGCTGCCCTTGGTTGACCATGGGCCATCCACATCATCCATCTTAGCCGATAAACTCCTTCTCCAGATCCACAGGGTTCAGGCCCACAAGATTGCTCTCCAACTTCGATGTCCATCATAAGCCTAGACTATTACCTATACTTCTGACTGACTGGTTATATATCACAGGTTTCCCTGACCCCATCCTCAGGTTTGATTAATTTGCTAGAGTGGCTCACAGATCTCAGAGAAACATTTTACTTTCTAGATTACCAATTTATTATGAAAGGATGTAGTGCAGGAACAGTCAGATGGAAGGGATTCGTAGGACAAGGTATGGGGAAAGAGTGTGGAGTTCCCATGCCCTCTCCAAGCATGCTACTCTCCCTGAATATCCACTTGTTCACCAACAAGTAAGATCCCTGAACCCTGTCATTTTGGGTTTGTATAGGCATGATTGATTAAATCATTGTCTGTTGGTGATTGAACTCAGTCTCCAGTCCCTTTCTCCCTTCACTCCTTGGATGTCAGGGCGGCAGGACTGAAAGTTCCAATGCTCTGATCACATGGTTAGCTCTACTGACATCCAGTCCTTAGAGGCTTTCCACAGCATTAGCATAACAAAGACACATGTCCAGCCTTCAACACGGGACATTCCGAGGGTTATAGGAGTTCTGTGCTAGGAACTGGGATGAAGACCAAATACATGTATTTCTTACTATAAATCATAATATCACAGTAATCAAGCCTAAACACCATCTCATCAGGTTATAAAAGTACCCTGTAAATTCAGAGACCTATCGGAAGAACAATGAATGCACTCTTCAGTTGTTCCACCAAAAAAAAAAAGAAAAGGAGAGAAGAGAAAAGAAAAATGAAAGGATATGTACTTGCTTGGCTTTCTTCAAAATTGAAATAGAACGTGAAAGAAAACTTAGTCAACTTGACAGACTAACAGTCAGATTTATACTTCAACCTATCATCATGCCTGGCAGCAGATGCTATTAAAGGAACTACTTAATTCAAGCCATAAAAAGTGAGCATTTACTTTCCAGAAATCATCTTATTCTCTTAGAGGACTTCAGGGAGTCTTACGAGTTGAGATGTCTTGAGTCTCCTTTGCCACCTTCTGCCATTCTTTCACTGAAAACACAATTTCAGGTTTCAAAACTTTGAAAAGTTGCTATTTAGCAGAACAGTAAAACAAAATTCAGACTTGCCCAAAATCCAACTATAAGCCATCAATGGTAAACTGCTCCCATGTATAGTCTCATTCATTCTAATTATGCATTCTGGTAGGTGATACTATTATACCAGGTACAATACCATGGTACAAGGTAATCGATAATTTCATCATAATACTGGTGACTACAGGCATGGTATGAGTTTAATCTTCCATATTTAATTTTAGTAATCTCTTTATGTGTCCTTGTCTTCCAGTATATTATGCATCAATATTTATTCCCCCCAAAAGCTTTATTTTCCACCCCAGGCTATTTAGCTTTCCCTATAGCATACAGTCTTGGAAGCCTGCTGGAGATTGATGAAAGGACACTAACCCTCAGCTCAGTTATCCTCTACTACTACTACCACTTTGAAAGACTGAGTTTATCCTAGTCTAATATCTTGTTGTTTAAAAAAAAAAATCTTTTTAAATCTTCTTTTACATTATTACATATAAAGGTATCCAAGACAGTATGAAGGGGTTGGTTTTCCTCCATCCAGATGGCAATATTTCATCCGACCCAGAAGCCTCTACCTTCTTACAGCAATCACACAAATCTTCTCCTTTTTAATTACTATTATTGAGTAAATCATGCATTGCCACTCAGTTGAGCTGTGGCTTATTTTCATTATCATTATTTTTGTGTCAATCATTCTTTTGAATGACTCAAACATTGTTAATACAATTAAAGACAATATTTGCATGGGAGCCAGCTGGCCCAGGATCTAGTGTGGTCCCTTGCCCTTTTAGCGGTAGGGTTGAATAAAGGGTCCATACCTGGAGTGATGGCTACCCACCCAGAATATGGGTTCTACCATTGGTTAGATCAGAGACATATTGTTTGACTTGTCTCGTTACTCATCATTGTGTATTCTATCTTATGTTGCTGGTATAGCTGTTGTTATTGTTGTAACAAATTACCACAAATGTAATGGCTGGAAATAATATAATTTTATTATCTTACAGTTTTGAGGTTAGAAGACTAAAATAGGTCTTATGGGGCGAAAATCAAGGTGTTGGTACAATTGTATTTCTTCTGGAAGCTCTAGGGGAGAACTCATTTATGTCCCTTTTCCAGTTTCTGGAGGCCACTTCACTCTAATTGACCTCTGCTTTAATCATCATATTTCTTTCTGACTCTGACACTTTTGCTTTTCTCTTATAAGCACCCTTATGATTACATTGTGCCCTCTCAGATAATCCAGGAAAATCTCAAGTTCCTTAACCATATCAGCAGGTTCTTTTCCCACATAAGGTAATGTGTATACGGATTTAGGAAATTGAGTCATGGCAATTGGAAGGAAAGGCACTATTCTTCTTGCCACAGTTCCAAATATGTCTCAACTTTTTCTTTGTTTAGTTTTCTTTACTTTGCCTTCCTAGATCAGGAGATGTGTTATCACTTAAGGGATTGGCAGGAACCAGAAAATAATATTTCATAGTCATTTCCTACATTTTTGCCCCCCCCCCCCCTTTTTCAATCTATCCTGCAATGCACACTCTGCTGTTTATGCAGCAGTGGCCGTGGGTTTGGATTAGCAATCAGATTGATGAGGAAAAAAAAAAGGTTTCTCTTTATAGCAGGTGTATTTACCTAAAAGCTAAGGGAGGATGTTCTTTTCTTCTGATGGTGAGAGAATCAACACAGCATAGTCAAAATCTATGATTTCTAATCGCCGATTCCAAAGGCCAGGTATTCTGCAGTCTAGATGTGTGCAAACAAGAGAGATGAACATGATCGTTTGAGATAGAGGTCAGCTAAAAAATGCCATGGTTTCTCTTCAGTGATTACCCTTAGCTGGTCATAATATTCCCTCAAGGTTAGTTACAAATTCTCAAGGGATACATAACTAATATCTATTCTCTAGTGCAGCTGCATTTTATCGTATCTAGTTATGCATTACTTGATAAACTATGTAGACAATGAGATACAGATGCTTAGTTCAGTATGTAGCCCTGGACTGGATTGTCATTTATCATTGATTCGATACAATCCACTCCCTAATACTTCTTTGAGTTAATTTTGCAAGGTGGATTTAATAAAAAATCAAATTCTTAGGTATCCCTAATACTAGAGGAAAGGCTATCAAACTAGCTATTAGCTATTAACCCTTTTCTTCCAGTATCTTTCAATTAGATTTTGGAAATTCATGTCCATTATCATTTCAAATATTGACTTTCTGTATTTCCTCTCTCTCTTCACATTCTTGGATCCAATTACCTGTGTTTGAGACTTCACTGATTTCCGTAACACCCTAGTCATCTCTCTCTGTCTCTCTCCCCCCCCCCATCTCACATGTTCTACCTCTGCTGTTACTGATCCTCCTTTCACTGAGAGGTGGGATCTGCATTTCCTTTTATTGAATCTGAGTTGGCCCTATGGATAGTTCAGACACCTAGAGTATGGCAAAAGGAATACTATATGCTTATTGAGAATAAGTCATAAAAAGGATATAGTTTCTATCTACCTCACTTAAGGATCCGTGCTTGTCCTTGGAACCTAACCATCATACTGTGATGAAGTCAACATGGAGATTCCAGGTGAACAGACCCAGAGGATAAGTAAATGAGGTTTCCCCCGCTGTCAGCCAGCATCTTCCTTTAGAAACATGAATTAGTGAGAGTTTGAATGATTCAGTCTCTAGTCTTGGAGTCTTCCCTCTCAGGCACTGCACATCATGGAGCAGAGATAAGCTATCCCCATTGTGACCTTTCTAAATTCTTAACCCATGTTACTCAGAAGCGTAATAAATGATTACTCTAAGCTGAAGTAATTTGCTCAGTTTTGAGACAAGCTTTGAAGCAATTTGCTACACAGACACAGTAATTAGAGCAGAGGATAAAAGAATGAAGGCTGGCTGCCTCAACTGGGTGAATGTGTACTCCATCTGAATGTGAGGAATAGTAAACGGAAAATTCTTTGGAAAGGTTTCCTATGTGTTGGTGGAATCATCGGATCATAAAATTCTGTCCCTCCTTCATCACAGATATTTGCCATTCCCTTGCCAGATTCAATTACACCAGGCTTGGGACTTCACTTATTATCTTGGCAGAAAGGGAACTTCTGCTCAGGACAGTATTTTAATTCATCAGAATAAGAAAACAGTAAGCTGGAGGGTTACTTCTTTTCAGAGACTAAACTAGATCTGATTATATGAGCACCCAACTTTCTAGTGGAAAAGACAACTCCATTATATTTTATTTTTCTAATCCTATTTTTTCCAGAGACGAAACCAAAAAGGAAACTCTGGTTCAGTCTATTCTTGAAACTTGCCCTGTGGGTAGCCAGTATGGATAGCTCAATCAGAGACTCCTATTCAGAATGCCAAGTCTGTAGAATGGCATGTAATGAATAGGAAATGAGGGGAAATTGTCACAAAAAGTAACAAAGCCCATGAATGGATAATGATGCTAAGAAAGGATACCATCATTCTCTTCAAAGGAACTCATACCAGAATAAGAGAATATTCACAGTTGTTTCTTTCAATCATAGTGCCAATTCATGGCCAATGCTCAAAGACACCCCTGATTTGTTATCCTGTGAGAAAAATTGAATTAATTCAAACTATGAAATTTACCTGACAAGTATACTTTGATGAGTGGAAGGAAAGACATCAATCTGTGTCCTGTGATATTCCGCTTGAATATAGCAGTGTGGAAATTTTCATTTGGGTTACTTTATATATATATATATATATATATATATATATATATATATATATATATATTATTTTTATAATACTGGTTCTTATTTGGCCTGGAAATAAATCTTCCCTTAGAGCTTGACTGGATTTACTCTGACTGGCATACGACATCTGGTGTACATGTTGCTGTGAATCAGAATGACATTCTGTTCAGGCAATTTCCTATGTATGAAGAACAGCACATTTCCTGGGGGACACCATTCTAATAGGCAAATACATTATACTTCAATTGCTTCAATGGCACAAGTATTCAATGGACACAGCACATAGAGTAGCTTAATCAACATGGGTCCCCAATTCATAAGCAGGCCCTGGGGATCTTGGGAGCTAGACCAAATGTGTGAATCCAAAGAGAAATTTATTATCTGGAGGATTGAACGCAATGATGATGACCAGATAAGTCCCAGATGGGGACCCTAATGTCATTCACTTCTGTATAATTGCTCATGTTTGGTAGACAACCTAGAAAGCTGATGAAGCTAAATGAACTCTTTCAAATATAATATTGCAGGAAGCTCACTGGAAATCTTGGAGAGAGCATGTGCCTTCATTGCAAAAATAACTTGAACATGTTCATTCCATTGTGGTCTGATGTGTTTAAAGGACACACTTAGGAGTGCTGGAGGTTCAGGATAGTGAGGTCCATTTGGGGGAATCCTATGGTCTGCTTATATAATGTAAAATCATCCCTGTCTGTTGTGCTATTTAGTGCTGCATCCTCTTGACCACTAGTTCATGGAATTACAAAGAAACTTATATTTTCTCTTACACAGTTAGTTGGAACTGTGTTAATGATCCACAGATTAATTATCCACACCATGGGAGGCAAATGAGTGGCTTTCCCCAGTGATATTTGGGAATCTGTTTCAAAGAAAATATGTTCTTCGTAGCTTGTTTATGGCTATACCCCCCAGATAAAACGGAATTTAGAGTGTGGAGAGCACTGGTCTCTAAGGACTCTAAGTCAGAAAATGTGTATGTGAAAGGCATTTTTTTTCCGCAACAAGAAATAAAGCAATGACATTAGTACTGACTAACGTATGGTATGCTAATCATTATATTAATACCATTTCAATAATGCTGTAGGGGAATTATAGTATTTATGGTTCAAATGTATAGTTAACTAAGAACAAAAGTCTATGGAAAATATCCCCAAATACATTTTGAATAGTTGATTTAAAATTCAAATTGTTATAATATACATGGAGACGAGTAACAGAAAGATAAAGAAATAAATGTAGCTTTGGACAAGTAACACAGTTAAGTGTTCCTATTAACATCTGTAGAAATTTACAAATAATAGTAGGCAAAGTTGCATGAAAAGTAGTCCAGTTAGTAAAGGACTATCAGAAAATTTGTCAGGGCTATGATCATGTTCAATGTATTTGAGGAGAAAATTCTAATTTTTTAGAAGTGTTTTTCCCTTAAGAATTTTTATTATTTTATTTTATTTTTTAGTGTATGGATAAATTGTAGCAAGGATAAACTGATATCAAGGATCAGGGTTGGGGTAAACTGGAATAAAATAATTAGAAGAAGGTTCTAAGATTTTTGTTATAACATCAGGATGTGTGAAGGTTTTGCCCATGTTTGAATACTTCATATAACCTTTACTGATGGAATGACTCAGGGTGGACCTAAATCTACTTGATCTAGACAAGAGAAAATCTGAACAAAGACTGTACCAAACAGAGAACCTATAGTTCTTTGTTGAGATTGTTTATTGAGTAATGAGTAAGTGAAAATGACAAGATGCATTTTGCTTGGGAAACAGAAGCGAGTCATAGTTCCCTGAGAGGGCTACACATTTAAGCCAAAATCATCCCATAGTGCAGAGCTTTCTGGAGCTGAGACTGCCTAAAAACTCTCAGCCTCTCATCTTTGAATACCCATTTACAATATGCAATGACTGGAACATCACGTGCTATGCATGCGAATCAGGAGGTCACTGCTATGCTGTCACTGAACATTCTTTGCTATCTCCTCTCCTGCACCTTTCCTTAAACCTTAGTACCTATGGTGTCAGATAAAGCTATTGTTTTTATGAATTATTTAGTAAGCTGAATCTAATACACTGAATCTAATATACACTAATGTAGTGTGAATCTAATACACAATAATAATATGATAGAATGGGCGATATGGTGAACAATCCATGTGATAAAGGTAATCTACCCATCATAAACCAAAGAATTACAAAAATATCAAGACTTATCATAGCAAGATAGTCAGAAATCAAAAGCATCATCCTAAAACTACACAGAAAAAAAATTCATTACTGTCAAGGAAGCTATGACATGACTGACAGCTGAGTGTGCAAGAATATCCACATGTAATTCAAGTGAACATAGACCATTTATCAAAAGTAATTATATTTGCCTAGCCATAAAGCAAGTGTCAACAAATTTCACAATATTAAAAGTATTTGCAGTATGATGTCCGACCAAATTGACCATAGATTCACCCATAAACAGGTCTCAACAAATTTCAAATCATTGAAATCATGCATAATATTATACAGTGTTTCCCCAAAAATAAGACCTAGCTGGAAAATCATCTCTAATGCATCTTTTGGAGCAAAAATTAATATAAGACCTGGTCTTATTTTACTATAAGACCAGGTCTTATATAACATAACATAACATAGCATAACATAACATAACATAATATAACATTACATAACATAACACTGGGTCTTATATTAATTTTTGCTCCAAAAGACTCATTAGAGCCGATTGTCCAAATAGGTCTTATTTTCAGAGAAACAGGGCAATTTGGTATGGAATTTCAAAAAGAGAAGTAAGGGCTAATACTTAATTATTTAATTAAACCAATATGGGGGAATATTTTGACCTTATAATAATATTCTTTTGTTTTTAATTAGCATTTGTTGGGTGACCATGGTTAGATGATTAGATAAAGAAGATGACATAAGTCAGACAGAGAAAGACAAATACCATATGATCTCACTAATATGTGGAATCTAAAAAAAAAGAATAAATGAACGAACTAATCAGAAACAGTCTCAGACATAGAAGAAAAACTAAGGGTTGCTAGATGGGAAGGGGATGGAGATAAGGGGGAAGGTGAGGGGATTAAAAAGCACAATCAGGTAACCACAAGATTGCCATGGGGTTACAAAAGTCAATTTGGGGAATGTAATCAATAATGTTGTAAAGATTTTGTAGGGTATCCGATGGACAGTTGTCTTATTAGGGAGACCACCTCAGGGAAGATGTAGATGCCTGATCACTCAATTACTCAATTGTACACCTGAAGCTGAACAATAATGAATTTCAACTATAATTATATATATATATATATATATATATATATATATATATATACACACACACACACACACATATAAATATACATATGTGTATGTATACATATGTATACATGTATACATGTATATATGTACATATATACATATATGTGTATATATACATATATATATGCCTGTGTGCATATATATGTGCATATACATATATATACACATATATATGTGTATATATATGTATATATATATATATATATATATATATATATATATTTACAAGAAGTGGAATATAGCATCAGGAATAGAAACAATGGAAATGTAATGGCTGTATGCAATGTCAGAGGGGTAGTAGATTGGGGAAGGGGAGTTATCACTTTGTGAGAGATATAAATGATAAATGTCTAACTATCACACACACCTGAAACTAATAAAATAAAGTTTTTTAAAAAAATAGAAGATGTATATATACACAATGGGATACTACTCTGTCATAAGAAAATATGAAATAGGGCCATTTGCAACAATATGGATGGATTTTGAGATTATTATGCTAAGCGAAATAAGATAGAAAAAGTCGAGAACCATGTGACTTCACTGATATGTGGGATGTAAAACTGAAAGCAACAAAGGAACACAACAAAAAAAGAAACAAAAACTCATAGACACTAATTAGATTAGTGGTTACCAGAGGGTAAGGGAAAGAGGGGTGGTGGAAGAGGGTAAACAGGGTCAAATATGTGGTGATGGAAAGAGAACTGACGCTGGGTGGTGAACACACAAAGTGATGTATAGATGATGTATTACAGAATTGTACACTTGAAACCTATGTAATTTTACTAACCATCTTCACCCCAATAATATTCTTAAACAAGATTGTATATTGTGAAAATTAACCAAATTATTTGAAATGTACATTTACAGTATGCAAGGAGTATGGTATTTGTGTATAAACTTACCATTTTAATCTTTTTAAAATATTTATGAAAACATAAAATAGATTGTAAGGATATTTTTAAGTTCAGTAAATATGCTGTCAAAATTAGCAATGCCCCAAACATGCTTTAACCCTGAGCTCATTAATTTTTGAAGCTTAAATATTCTTAAAATATAAATTTTTAAATATATAAGTATCTAGTGTGGTTAGACTATTAGTAAACAAAATGTAGCATTAAGTTTAAAAATATAAATGACTCTAAAGAAGTAGAGCTTTTTCAGGGATAATAGTATGCTTAATAGTTTCACATGTTGTAATGTAATGGATGATATCAATCACTTAAATTGAAAAATAGCCATCACTTGAATAGATATTAAATCTATTTGATTAAGTTAAGAAATAATTACTCTCTTTTTAACTTTTTTATCATGGATTTTTTTTTTGTCTGTCAAACTTAATAGCAAAATAAGTGAGAAAAACAGTAAGATCCCTTTTAAGTATAAGCTTTTTCAGAATGATGCAATATGAGAATGATTCTAAAGGACAGTTTTGCTTTGGGGAAGAAAGGTATAGTTTTAAGAAGAGAGGTCGGCAAAATTTCGCTAGCTTTGAGAATAAGTGATCAAAAAAGAATCTCAGAAAGTAAAAGATTTATTCTTGTATTTTAGCAGTCTTTGGTTGTTTGGACAATGATGTGTATTCATCAAAAAAGGTTAAGGAGGAAGAGCAAGGTTAAGGTTATTTGAGAGAAAGTGTGGCAATTTTTCAATGCTATAGCACTCTTGTCAGAGAGAAAATTGTAGTAAACACCAGCTACACTTTGTAAACACAAGCTACACTTCAACCACTAGGCAGTTATCAACAATTTCACAATCAGTTTTGTTGTGTTTTTAATTTCGTTCATTCACATACTCACTCTTATTTATTCAGTTAGATAACATGCCATCCATTCACTTATCTATTTAATTTAGTTACTATATTTAGTAGCTTATCTATTTTTGTTAGAGTATTTTAAAGAAAATATCAGCATCATAATATTCAACTAGCTAGAACTAAGTCCCTGAAAGGTAAGAACTTTTGTTTTAACATACATATTATGCTACTATCATATTCAAAATTACTAAAATAATTGTTTAATATCACCTATACCCAATTATCATCACAGCTCCTATTGTATTAAAAGAAATGCATGTCTGTTTGAATTAGGATACAAAAAATGGTCTACATATTAAAATTAGATGATATATATTTTAAATCATTTTCATTTCTATTAATCACTCTTCTTTTATTTTCTGAAGCCATTCATTTGTTGAAGAATTAGGTCATTGATATTGCGAAAAACCCACTTTATTAATAATAGTCTAGTTAAAAAGTAGAACATTTTACTGAAAGATATAAACATATTCATTATGCAACATATTTTAATGGTGTGTCACAGACCTTTAAAATACTAAAATTATAACAAAGGAGTCTATTGAATTTTACTACAGAATGTTTGTAAAATTGCAATTACGCACTAATGGCCTCATAGGACATCAAGGGGACAGCTCATGTTAAAACTAAGCTACTGAGATTGAACTAACTACTTTCAATTACTATTATTACTCAACCAAATAAGTATAATTGTTAACGCTGCTGAAGTTAAAAATATATGAATTAATAAAGTGTATGAATTAAACTGCTACCATTCACAAAGAAAGGATTATTACTTGTATTAGATAAATTCATGTTTAATATAAAATCAGATTAACAAAAGCAGGGAAATTAGAAGATTTATATAACTTTGGAGACAATATTTAGAAAATGTGCAGAATTTTAATTGTAGAAAGGCAAAATGTCAGCTTCAAGCTAAAATCCTATTACATTACTTAGAAGTCCTCAAAGTTCTGGAAATATTAAACGTTTCCTAGTATGGAAAGTAAGAATATTATAATAGATAGCATAGTACCCAACTATTTTATGGACTTTAAATAAGGTAGTCATATAATTTATTGTCTAAATCAGGATATAGATAAAATGACCATATGATTTGTTACCCAGTGAACTTAGAAGGAGGGGATAGATTCACTTAGATTTAGAAATATTTATAAATTAAATTCTTTATTTTCACAGGTGTTAAAATAAAGTAGAAAGCTTTATATTACATAAATTAATCATTTTGGCATACAATTAGTGACATTTAATACATTCAAAATAGCGTGCAACTACCATCTCTACCTAGTTCTGAAACATTTTATTACCCCAAAAGGAAACCCTGTACCCATTAAGCACTTGCTCCCCATTCCCCCTTCTTCCACCCCCCCCCCCAGTAACCATTATTTGAGCTGGTAGAAATAGTATGTGTTTTATAGAAATTATTTCTTAACATAGGAAATATTTTAAAGCACATGCATTTAAAATAATTGTAAGTTAAATAGGAAAATATGAATTTTGCAAACTATGTAAAAGATACCACATCATGATGCTTAGCAATATGAGAAAATGCCAAGAATTTCACTTCAGTTTTATAACAATGCACCACTAAGTGATAAATGATTCATGTTGGCATGCACATTAATGTGTTTGTTCTTAAATTTATATATATATATATATATATATATATATATATATATATATATATACACACATATACACATATATATATACACACACACACACACACACATTAACTATAAATGGGTATAATCTACCAGTCATTTTCATTATTTTCATTAGTAGTTCCTTATTTGATGCCTACAATAATCATTTTTGGTAATTGTGACACTTACTTTCATTTTTGATATCAGAAATTGTTTTCTGGAACATATCCAAGGATGCACATTTAGAAGGTGGTGAAAAAGGACTAAATTCCAGCAACCCCACCTTATATGTAGTGATCTTTGCACTCTCTACAGTACATTACGTGTTAGTATGTACATATAGTGTATATACGTGTTTGTGTTTTCAAACAGTTTAAGCTACAAAGTTAAGTTTAATATGCATATTGATCCATAGGAAATATGCAAATAGCTACAATAAATGCATCAGCATATGGAACTCCCCATCTCACCACTTTGTTAAATAATTGAAAAGTAATGAAAATCTGAATCATAACTTGTGTTGCAATGTTATATTCAAGTGATTCCTTTAAAATTAATGTGGAATTCCTGAAAACATTTGACGACAGTCAACCCTTAGCAGCTATGGAATTGTTAGAATTCAATTATTGAACATATAATTCAGCAAAAAACAGATCCTTAGAAAAATAATCAAATTCCAAGGCAAGGGGACAAGTATATGTGGATGGGCCCTGGAGAAGAATGATCTGGATAACTGAAAACAACACTAGGAATCAACAGTCATATAAACTTGTCATGACCAATTTATCTTATTAATTTCATTTGCAAACGCCCTCTCATTCTAATTTCATACTAATGCCAATTAACTTGAAACTCTAAGATCACTAGTGATCTCCATGTTGCTAAATTCAATGACCAACTTTTTAATCTCGTGTCCTCATCTTGATTTAACTATTGTCAATATTTGAAATGGGCCACCTTTCACAGTTGCTTAGCATTTCTTCTCTGTGTGTATGTTCACTTGCTGGTGGCCCACTTAATGACTTTGCTTCTATCTCAATGTCCATTCCTCATTTTTACTTGATCCCTCTCATTTTTTTGACAACCTAATATTGGAAAACGTGAAGTTCAAGTCCTTGGCTTCTGTTTTTATCTACCGAAACTGACTGTGTTGGTAATTTGACAAATCAATTTATACTTGCAGCCCAGAATTCTTGCCTGAACTTCAGATTTCACATAGCCAACATGTACTTAAAATCTCCAGATGGGATTCTAATAGGCGTCTCACATTTAACATGTCAGTACTAAATTATAGCATCTTGTGACATTTTGCTCTCACAGATATCTCTTCATTGGTAATTTTGCAATTCAATTTTCCCCATTGTTCAAGGGGAAAAAAAAAATCTTGGTTATCCCTTATTCCATTTTTTACTTGACATCACACTTTAATTTTCACAACAATTCTGCTTGAATCTACTTTCAAAGTATTTTCACTAACTGCCATTCTTGTCCAATCAACATGAACCCTCACCTGGGTTATTGCAATACTCTCATAACAGGTCTTGCTTTTGTTCTTACACACTGAAAGTCTATTTAAGTATACATATATGTATATATTTTTTTCAATTATAGTTGACATACAATATTATATTAGTTTGGGGTATGCAACATAGTGATTAGACTCATATAATTTCCAAAGTGATAACCCTAATAACACTCACACCCATCTGATAGTCTATTTAAAAAAATGATGAGGAGTCATAGAGACTTTTTAGAAAAGTTATGCTACATTATGTAGCTCATTTGTTTAATTCTTTGCATGGTTTTCCATTATACTCACAGTAATAACCAAAACTGTATGATGCCCATATATAGTTTAATTCTTGTTTGCCTCTCTGGTCTTATTTCCTAATACTCTCTCACCTTATTCACTCAGTTCCAGACATAGTGAACTCTGTTTTTCCTGGACTAAGGCAGGCGTCCTCTGTATAGGGTGTTGTGCTTGGCGATTCCTTAGTCTGGAATACACCTTCCCTTATATAGCTACATGGCTAAACCCTCAAATACATCAGTCTTCATTCAGTTTTAATATTCTTAGTGAGGACTTCCTCAGCCACACCATTTAAAAGTACATTCTGTTTCCTAACAATCAACATTATGTATTACCTTTTCAGATAAATTGTTCTCTATGGTACTTGCCACCATCTAACATATTCTAATTTTTACTCACTTTTCTATTGTCCATCTCTCTCTCTACCAGAATGTGATCATCATAAAAACAAGGGTATGTCTTTAATATTCAGTACTCTATCCCCAGAACCTATATTTTTTATGACATATAATATACATCAATATAACTTAATGAAAGAATTGGGTCTGTGCATGAAGAATGAAGAAAGTAATAAAGAAAACATCCTTAAAGCCGTATGCTTCTTTTGTAATCTTATCTAGAATTGATCCATTGTTCAATGATAATTCTAATTAATATCTTCTTTTGAATTCATTGCATAAAATATAACTAAAATATAGTGATTATTTTAAAATAAACTGTTTCTCATGATAAATCATAAAGGTGTTTTAAATAGTGAAAATATCAATTAAAATGTTTAACTTAATTAATGAACAAATATATAGCTATTTTGGATGACAGAGCTTTTTTTTCAGTCTCACAATTTCATGGACACGCATCATGCAGCACCGTTATTATTCTTGATAGCAAACAAGGAGCAATAACACTTCCGTTATATGAAAACCAAGGCAATAATAACTACAAATATAAAAGTTTGGAAGTTAGACTAAATACATGATTGTGTCATTGTCTTTCCTGCAGGTATCTCCTCAAACAAAGCTTTAAGAATATATAAAGACGGAGAGTGCAATTTCTTGGGGAATTATCAACATGTGAAGCCATTTTTAATAATGGGCTCTTATAATCATATTTGTATAATTTTATTTTAAATGTGTAACTTCTTATTCATGAAATCATCCTGAGGAGCAGACTATATGGGTGGTCATGTTGCAGTAGGGTAAACTTTTATTTCTTTAAACACTGAATACCTGTATATTCCAGGAAATCTTCTGGGTGCTGTGTACACAGTAGTATACAAAACAGTTATGCTTTCTTTTGGGAATCTGAAGTTTATACAAAGTACCAGAGAAAATAATGAATGAAGAACAAATATACAATCATTAGTTAAGAAAAAATATAGTTATAAAAGAGAAACATGGAGTGATCATATAATGATTGGTTGTTCAAGAAGATCGTTTCTATTGAACTGACATAGAAGCCAGGACCTGAAGGACGAGCCTAATTAGTGAGACAAGATGTGAAGCATGTGTAATGAAGGCACCGAATGCAGAGTGTTTTAAAATACATTGGCAGAAATAATTTTGATGGTTTGGAGAAAGTAAAAGTTAGTCAGTATGAATTAACTGAAAAAAAATATATAAGCAAATACATATAAAAGTAGAGTTTGGAGAGGTGGGTAGGTTTTCTATATTAAGTAAAATATAAGTATATAGACCATAAAAGTTATCATCCAAACTCAGAGCAATCTTGAGAATAGTTTGAATCACCCTGAATAAATATTGGATCATAAGTGCAAACAAAGATTGACCAGGTCAAATTAGAAGTCTACATGTAGACTGTTATTTAAATTTTATTTTTTTAAGTTGAAAATGTTTTTAGACTTTACATTTAAAGTCTTTCAACTTACTATGGAGGTCTAAAGTAACGTGAATAAAAATGAGACATCAGACCAGAAGCAAAAGAGTAGGGAGCAGAAAAGTTGTGTGATAGCAGGAAGAATGCAAAAAAAGACAAGCACTCTTATGTGATGTGGGTGCAGCCTGACCGTGGCATAAAAAATGACTATTGTGAGAGATCATCACGCTCATATGAGAAGTACGTACAGACATTATGTTTATTTATGTTTCTGTATTCACTGAACTTCCTTTCTCACTGTGCTGCACTCCTCCACCTCATACCAATGTGTTTGATTTTCATTTTCCCTTCAGATTTTAAACAAGTAAACCCATACCTTAGATTGAGGATGGGGAAATTTACACAAACTTGAAAATCTATTAATTTATGAATGCAAAGATCACCAAAAATAAATACATATATATGTTGGTGGCAGTAATGTTGAATGTCTTACAAATTTTAAATCTAGATTATACTGAAGTGAAAAAATCAATAAATTCCTACAAAATATTCTAACATTGCTAGAAATGTCCACTAAATATTTCATGTGTTTAGGGGATGTATGCATTATAAAATGGCAGATGTGAAGGAAATTGTTATGACATCAGTAAAACAAAAATCCCAACAAAAACTGTCACCGTTTATATTAAATTATTTGTATTACTTTTAATCAAGTATGAAGTATCTGGCCTTCTTATATCAATAATAAATATCTATATGTCTATCAGACAAAGTTGGTTGAGGAAACAGGTATCATGTCATTTAGTTAACCAAGAAGGAAATTGATACAGAGAGAATAAATGGCTACAAAACTTTTGGAAGGGCTGAGTGGGTTCTTGCTAAGCTCCAGGAATGATGTAAGCACAATGCAAAACTGACCCAGTAGGTAAATGATGGCCTCTGAAGGCAAAAATGAAACTCTAAGCTCAAACATACTCAACGTTCTTGCTCTCCTCTTCCTCACCTTAAATTGTGATCTAGGTTTTGAAAAGCTGGAATGAGGTTGAAACTTCCACTCCTGCTGTCAGCAGGACTTCATCTCAACACCTTCTGCTCCACACAATGAATAATGGAGCCATGTACCAATAAGATCTGGGCCTGGCTTTCCTGTGGAAATATGTTTATGTGGTTATTAAATTGATTTACTTGTTATAGGCTTATTCAGATGAATTCCAGTTGATCATGGGCATATCAACCTTTTTACATATTGCTGAATTTGATTTAACCAATATTTATTATAACTTTTTGGGTATATGTCCATGAATGAAAAGTATGTTTGTGTTTCTATAATGTCAGTGTCACATTTTCATATTTGGGTTATTCAGCCTTTCTGTAGTAAGTGGTAACCCCTTACTCTTCTGTTTTTTGAAAGCATGTATGTATGTTGCAGTGGTGTTGTTTATTACTTAAAAGGTTGATAGGACTTCTCCAGTGAAATTATCTGTCTCTCGAGGTTTATTTGTGGAAAATGTTTTTTTAGTACAAATTCATTTTTTTAATGAAAAAAATGCTGTTTAGACTTTTTCATTAGTCTCAGGTGTACAAAACAATGTAATAGTTAGACATTTACACCCCTCACAAAGTGATAACCCCCAGTCCCCAGAATCTACTACGCCTCTGACATTTTATATAGCTGTTACAATACCATTGACTCTATTCTCTACGCTGTACTCTACATCCTGTAATATGAATGTAATATATATATTTATAATTATAGTTGACCTTCAATATTATTCACCTTCAGCTTCAGGTATACAGTGGAGTGGTCAGGTATCTACACTGTCCAGGAAGCAGTCTCCTTAATAAGACATGTTCCCATCTGAAACCCAACAAAATCTTTACAACATTATGGATTATATTCCCAAACTGTCTTTCATATCCCTGTGGCAATATTGTGGCTACCAAATTGTGCTTTCTAATCCCCTCACCTTCTCCCTCATCCCCCGCCTCCCGTCTAGCAACCATCATTTTTTCCTTCATATCTCTGAGACTATTTCTGTTTAGTTTGCTCATTTATTCTGTTCCTTCAATTCCATATATAAGTGAGATCATATGGTATTTGTCTTTCTCCATCTTCTGATTTTTATTTTTTATTTTTTTATTTTTTCTGTTTGGGGAAGGCAAATTATTTTAGAATTATTCCCATTTAATCTGTTGTCATTATTTTTCACATCAAGTTCATGTTGTTAGGAACTGTAGATTGTAGGATTATTTTGTTTTTTTTTCCTGTGTTTTCTTAATCAGTACTGCCTTAGAGCTGGTTTATCATTTTTAATATTTTTGAAGGATGACCTTTTGGCTTCGTTAACATTCTTAGATATCTGTCCTTTTTTTAAATATATATATATATATATATGATTGCCTTTTTTCTCTTATTCTTTCTTTTTACTTTCTGTGGCTTTAATATTACTCTTTTTTCCCCCCTAACATATTAATTTGGATGCTTAGACAAATGATTTTATACTGTTCTTATTTTTAATACATTTATTTAAAGCTGTAAATTTCCATCTAAGCACTGCATTATCTTTATCCCACACATCCTTATATGTTGTGGTTTTATTAATATTCAATTTAAAATGCTTTAGCTTTTCCACAACGGGTTTGCTGAGAGAACACAGTTGTAGTTAAAACCACCACTCAATCCAACTCAAAATGGGAAAGGAAAAGGCCCACATCAACATTGTTGTCATTGATTTCGGCAAGTCTACCACTTCAGGTCATCTGATTTACAGATGTTGTGAGATTGACAAAATAACCATTGAAAAATTTGAGAAGGAGGCTGCTGAGATGGGAAAGGGCTCCTTCAAGTATGCCTGGGTCTTGGATAAACTGAAAGCTGAATGTGAATGTGGTATCACCATTGATACTTCCCTGCGGAAATTCGAGACCAGCAAGTATTATGTGACCATCACTGATGTGCCAGGACACGGGGACTTTATCAAAAACATGATTCTAGGCACATCTCAGGTTGACTGTGCTGTCCTGATTGTTGCTGCTGGGGTTGGTCAATGTGAAGCGGGTGTCTCCAAAAATGGGCAGTACCATGAGCATGCCCTTCTGGCTTACACACTGGGTGTGAAACAACTAATCATTGGTGTTAGCAAAATGGATTCCACTGAGCTGCCTGACAGCCAGAAAAGACATGAGGAAATCATTAAGAAAGTCAGCACCTACCTTAAAAAAATTGGCTTCGACCCTGACACAGTACTATTTGTACCAATTTCTGGTTGGAATGGTGACAACATTCTGGAGCCAAGTGCTGACATTCCTTGGTTCAAGGGATGGAAAATCACCCAATAAGATGGCAGTGCCAGTGGAACCACGCTGCTTGAAGCTCAGGATTGCATCCTGCCACTAACTCGTCCAACTGACAAATCTTTGCATCTGCACTTCCAGGATGTCTACAAAATTGGTGGTATTGGTACTATCCCTGTGGGCCAAGTGGAGACTGGTGTTCTCAGACCCGGCATGGTGGTCACCTTGGCTCCAGTTAGTGTTACAGCTGAAGTAAAGTGTGTTGAAATGCACCATGAAACTTTGAGTGAAGCTCTTCCTGGGGACAATGGTCTTCAGTGTCAAGAATGTGTCTGTCAAAGATGTCCATTGTGGCAGTGTGGCTGGTGACAGCAAAATGACCCACCAATGGAAGCAGGTGTCTTCATGGCTCAGGTGATTATCCTGAACCACCCAGGCCAAATGCCAGATATGCACCTGTGCTTAATTGTCACACAGCTCACACTGCTTGCAAATTTGCTGAGCTGAAGAAGATTGATTGTCTTTCAGGGAAAAAGCTGGATGATGGCCCGAAGTTTTTGAAATCTGGTGATGCTGCCATCGATACGGTTCCTGGCAAGCTCATGTCCGTTGAGAGCTTCTCTCACTACCCTCCTTGGGGCTGTTTTGCTGTTCGTGACATGAGACAGACAGTTGCTGTGAGTGTCATCAAAGCAGTGGACAAGAAGGCAGTTGGAGCTGGCAAGGTGACCAAGTCTGCCCAGAAAGCTCAGAAGGCTAAATGAACATTATCCCCAGTACCCGCCACCCCAGTCTTAATCAGTGGTGGAAGAACAGTCTTAGAACTCTGTCTCAATTGGCCATTTAAGTTTAACAGTAAAAGACTAGTTAATGATTACAATGCATCGTAAAATCTTCAGAAGGAAAAGAGAATGTTTTGTGGATCATTTGTTTTTTGTGTGTCTGGCAGTTTTTAAGTTATTAGGTTGTTTTTTTTGTTTGTTTGTTTTTTTATATCAGTACTTTTTAATGAAAACAACTTGACCAAAAAATCTGTCACAAAATTTGAGAGCTATTAAAACAAAATTTAATGAGAAAAAAATATTTTACAGCTTTTTCTTTGAATTTGTTCTTTGACTTATGGGTTATTTAGAAGTGATATATATATATATATATATATATATATACATATATATATATATATATATGTATATATATATATATATATATATACAAATATTTCATAATATTCCAGGTGTATGCTTTTTGTTGATTTATAATTCAATGTAATTGTATTGAGAACATATTTAGTATGATTTTCACCCTCTGAAATGTATTATAGATGTTTTATGGCCCAGAATTAGGTTTTACTTGGTACTCATTTTTCTGTGCATTTGCAATAATGTGTACTCTTGAGCTGTTAGGTGTATTTAATAGATATCAGTTATCCAATTTGATTGATAGTATTGTCTAAATATTTAACATCCTTAATGATCTCTTGTTGGTGGTTTTATCAGTTACTGACAGAGGAGTGTTCAAACATTGGCAGGGTTTATATAGGCTTTCACCGTGCTAGTCTTTCAATGTTTCTGTATACTTAAAACTTTTTGATAATAAAATATTTGAGTGAAAAGAAAGACATCTTAAAATTAATTTTAATTTATAAGTTCATTGATCACTACAGTTATTTTTTAAATAGCAAAACTATTTTAAAAATAAACAAACAAACAAAACCCACCAGTAAATAAAGGCAAAGCTGAGAAAACAAATTAAAACAATATGCAGGTGGTGATGTCTGGGAGATCTTCAACTCATTAGTGGGAGAGCTCCAACAGATGATTTGGGGATGACTTTTGAGGCAACTTCACAGAGTGTCTATAATAGTACTATACAGTAAAAAGTTCTATAATGATGGAAATGTTCTATATGCTACCAAATATAGTAGTTATCAGCTACATGCAGCTATGTAATGTGACCGGTACATCTCAGGAACTGAATTTCGTATTTAATTTAATTTAATTGATTGACATTTACACTTAGAAAGCCTCATGTGGCTAATACCTATCCTATTTGACAGTAGAGCTCTATACCTTTTATTAACATTCTATTTAAAACCAGTAAACAAAATAATAGAGGTAATTTTAGTGTTTTATTGGTCAGCAACTTCTTTGTATTTAACAAATGAACAGATGGTCACAGAAATACAATCTAAATCATTACTATTTCTGAATTTTACTTATTCCACATGGAATAGCTGAAATAAAAAAGTATGTTTTTACTTCAAAAACATTATCAGTTATATGACTCTTATAAGAATGAGAAACATTGTTTCTTCTAAATATCTGAGAACCTCAAATAGGCTTAAATAGTATTTGATAATGATTTAAAACAGTAAAACCTATGTATTTGATTTGCATAATTTAACATGTGATTTTCAAAGGGAAGTGTGTGTATCACTGAATTTTTGAACTCTCATTACTAATACACTACCTTGAAAATCATTAACGGAGATACTCAGTTTTCATTAGCAGGGTCAGAGTTTGAAAGAAAACAGGTATGGTGTTTTCATAAATTTTTATCTAAAAAGTAATAAATATGTCATCATACGTGTGCTACATTGCAAAGCAAATTGAAGTTAAAAATGGTGAAATCATATGAACATTAACCTATTTCCCCTAACCTTTTGTGTGACATGAGTGATTATGCTTAAAACATTTATAACTAAAATTGGGTGGAGTATAATAGTATTTTAAAATAGTGAATCAATATATTCTTAATGAACAATTTTTAATATTTAACTTTGTTTTGTAAGTCTCAACACATTAATACTTCAAAGTGCTATTCTTTCTTTGAAGGGGAAGTATTTAATAATGTGGACAGGGCTTTTGTCAATTATAATTTATACACAAGAATGGATTTTTCAAGTTAATGAAGTGTAAACTTCAGAGCCTTCCACTGAAGGAGGTTCTGTACAGAATTTTGCATTGGAAATTTCATATTCCTTTTCTTAAAAAGGATATACACATATTAACTATAATCTCCAGATCCAGAAAACCCTGGTATAGAAACTGAGGAATAATTGATTAATAGCTCAACTTTTTTAAGAATTGAGAAGAGATGTCTGAAATAATTACTATCAATTCTCATCATCAGGTGAGAAGATATGGAGTCATTGTGTTTAATTTAAAGCAAGATTCACATTATTTCTGTTTAAATATAGAGGTTGATCACTAAAGATAAAGGTCTAAATATAAAGATGAATTTGTTACCTTCTTCCCTAAACCTCTTTTTTTCCTGTTGATTTTTCTTTGGGTGAAAATTTCAGGCTGGCACAAATACACTCTGATACTTGTTGGAAAGAACACTGTCAAAGTGAAAATGATTTTGTCATTTCTCCTTAGAAGGCAGTCAATAGCTTACAAGAAGTCAGTACTTGTAGTTATATAGAAAAAAAATAAATTCCGGATACTGTGTTTACCCGAAAACAAGACCTAGCAGGACCATCAGCTCTAATGAAACTTTTGAAGCAAGCATTAATATAAGACCTGGTATTTATATTGTATTATATTATATTATATTATATTATATTATATTATATTATATTATATTACACTGCACTGCACTACACTACACTACACTACACTACACTACACTACATTATATTATATTATATTTATTATATTATATTATATTATATTATATTATATTAAGACCCAGTCTTACATTATAGTAAAATAAGACTGGGTCTTATATGTCTTATATTAATTTTTGCTCCAGAAGACGCATTATAGCTGATCATCTGTCTAAGTCTTGTTTTCGGGGAAACTGTGTATACCACTAAACACTATAAAGATATTATCTTGCAAAAATAAAAAAATTATCATTACCAAATTTGAATTTAAAAATTAAAAGATGTTAAATGTTCCAGACATTTTGCAAATTATGCATTCTTTTGGGGTTGAAAATTACATGGCTATATATATATATATATATATTTTGTATGTCTGTTTATCTTGTTCATATACACATTTATGAATATATGTGTGCACATGCACTTATTTTATGTAGAGAGTTAAATCCATAGTTTCTATTTGCATAGTGTGTATTTTTTTTTTTTTTTTTGAGTATACTCGTTGGTTGAGTAGATAAGTAAAGAGGAAAATAAAAACGGAACACAGATCCTGCTGAAGAATTTTTTCTATGGAATTGGGAATAAAATGTATATAATTATAAAAATGTATCTGCAGTTTACTGTTGAATTCAGATAAATTCAGTTGAATGAGAGAATCTTTTCTTCCTTTGGAAATGTGCCATCTCAACAGGAGCTCACTGTTATGTATTTTCAATTGAATAAGGTAAATGTACACTGGTCATTATGGCTTTCATCTCCAAAGCATTTTTGTTTATTATTTCTGAAACGAAGGGAATATTGCACATTTTGAGCCTTTCAAGTATTGTACAGAGGAAAGCAGGTCACTCATAACAGCATTTTTAATTTGACAGCAGATTACAAAAACATTTGGTGCTCTTTAACTGTTGTCACAGCATCTATTACATTAAGAACAAGTTGATTTTAATATTAGTCAAATTAAAAAGCATTGTATCATGCTAACCTTGGGCATTCATTTACATAATTGGCTCAGCTTGCTGTGTATTATGTGACACCCTCATTTGATTACTGTTCATTTTTCTGAAACTCTGAAGCAGCATCTAGCATAACCTGCATATTAATATTTAATTTCCATCAGGCCTTATTTTATGTAGTCAAGTTGCAGCAAATGCTACCTTTTCATTATTAAGATTGTTATAAGTCACTTCTTCCAGAGCTTTTAAGAGGACAAAGTTTAATTCACTGTTCTGCAATCAAACAATAAAACTATAAAGGTTTAATTTAAATAGGTAAAGGATCTTCTTGCTGGGCAGGGATGGCCTTCAGGAAATCTCTGAAACTTGGCTAAGGAAAATGTAATGTTTACTGTCCCCTGTATTAGTCAACTTTGTATGACAAAAAATTAAAATAAAATCCTAGTGAGTTATAACAAACATTTAATTATTAGATCTGCAGTTTATTCTGTAGCTCTGCTGAGCTCAGCTGTGCTAATTACCAGGCTGCAGGTACGGTTCCAGTCTGCTCTACTTGTCTCTCATTCTAGAACCCAGATTGATAAAATAGTGAGTAAGTGAGCCCTTGTTCTTCTCAAGGTGGAGGGCAGGCAGGAAAGTGTGTAATCCACACTTCTCAAGAACATTTAAAACCCATCATAAAAAAATTAACTATCATTGTCACTCACATCCAGTGACAAAAATATTCATGGTCAAGGATGGACATTTATGGTACAAAAAGTAGACTTCATTGATGATGGAACATATAATGAGTACTTGCTGAAAAATGATACAACCTATCCCAATCCTTCAAGGAAAGAGTCCCATTTAGTAGGCAATTCATACTTACAGACTTACTTGGTTCTTATCGCATCCCTGATAGGGAAAATATTCTGTTTGTTTTTTTTCTCTTTTGCTGATTATGCAAGAAAATCACACCAACATTGAGAGGACATTTATAAGCTCGAGTTGTTTACTGAGCCAGGACTAGAATGGAGAGTTTATTTAATTCAAAAGCCTTTTGGGACTATAACCCAGACAGGCTTTCCTCCATGTACCCTACTCATTAAATCTCCATTTCTCACTTTATGGGCTCAACTTTTAAAAATTGAAACTCTACTATAGTATATAAAAAAAAAAATCTTTCATTTTTTCTTCTTCCTTTCCTTTCCTTTCCTTTCCTTTCCTTTCCTTTCCTTTCCTTTCCTTTCCTTTCCTTTCCTTTCCTTTCCTTTCCTTTCCTTTCCTTTCCTTTCCTTTCCTTTCCTTTCCTTTCCTTTCCTTTCCTTTCCTTTCCTTTCCTTTCCTTTCCTTTCCTTTCCTTTCCTTTCCTTTCCTTTCCTTTCCTTTCCTTTCCTTTCCTTTCCTTTCCTTTCCTTTCCTTTCCTTTCTTCTTTCTTTCTTCCTGTATGTTCCTTTCTTTTGTTCCTGCAATCTAACACACATTTTAGAACCACTATGGAAATTTACCTTCCTAAAGGAGGTATTTTTTAAGGTAACATCTAGTTAATTTAGACCAAGGAGAACTTGTAGAAGTAACCTGCAAATTTGCTTCCATGGAGTGTCTCTGCATCGCTAACTTGGAATATACATTTGAAAAGAGAAAAGAAGATAACATTATAGTAAGTTTATGTAAACAGATGTGGAATAAAATGTGGATTTCCTATAATATTCAAATGTCAAGATTGTCTATAAATTTCTGTCTTGTCAAATACCATGTCCCAATATCAGTGCAAAAGGATTGCAAAGCTTTATACATGTGTGTGATTTACATATACCTAGAAGAAATTCTTTGCTCTGGGGAAATGGCTGGGAGAATATGTTAGACAAGAAGCTGAAGACAGGAGAGCCCCTAATTCTACAAAGTCACTAGAGAGGAAACATTTGTTTTGTATGTATATTGAATCCTCACTGTCCAAACTAAACCCCATTTTTAAAATCCTTTATTTAGTGACACTTTATATTCTGCAAAAATTAGAAAAATGGAAACATATATACATTTGGGTTCATGTGTATATGTAACACCATCATTTTAATGTGCCTTTTCATATAATATCTACACACACACACACACACACACACACACACACACACACACACAAATTTTCCTTTCCCTTCTCACACTATGTCTCCCCAGTAATCTATGGATGGAAGGATGATGTAGCAGTGCTGAATAATTCTAAATAATTTTAGTCTGAAAGTGATGTAAACATATGTCTAACTTACCTGGATTTAAGGACTGATTTTTAATGGATTCCTACACTTACGCGTATAAACACTTAGTGCATTTCTTCACTATCTTTTTGTGTTTTAGATGATCAGCTGTGATTTATCACAAAATGCAAGTGTTTTAAATAAGTTTTGTGATGTGTTTAACAGAGGTTGATTTTTGAAGATAAAACAGAAACAGATGTATGTGGTAGTCTCAGAATTATGGAGGATGTTGAAGGAATAGGTCTGAGCCTAAGCTCACAACTGCTCTAAAATAACAACCAGCACCTAGATTTAGTCTGAGAAGAAAACAGTGGCTGCCACCTAAGGACCCTAGATGATGTTCTCTGCCACCTCCATTTCTGCAGTCTCAAATCAACATGGAGGTCACCACTGCTGCCACTGGAACAGCCCTTATTATCTCCATGTTTTTTACTAGCCCTGAATTCAGTAAATAAACTGGTGCATATGTTTCTGGTGCTGGGGAGGCAGAATTAGTGGACACCATCATTTTGAGCTCCTCTGTGTAATGGACGCCAAGCAGCACTCATAAATAAAGAAGCACCACTGCATAATGTTCAAATTCATGGCAAGAAAACTGTTACAGTAGAGTATGTAAAATCACTCATCATGATCTGTAATTTTTAAAGGAAGTTATTGTCCAGAATAATTAAAAGACTAAAAGCAAGTTCATTCAGTTTGTTTTAGCCCATATATCTGGTTTGCAGTGTATGCAGCTGTTAGGTACTAGTGCAGTTTCTGGATATGCTGCAAGCTACTTATATGTATGGCTATGACTAACACGTATAAATAGTGCCCTGCATGCAATTTAATCTGTTGCATAGTAACAGCCTTAGGGAAGTTTGCCACGTGTGTGCAAAAGTCTTTTGTACTCTCACAAAAGACATGGCAGGTATGTGGCTACTCTGATATTTTAGTTCACATTTAAAAGTGCTGAATCTATGGAATGATGGCTAAAGCACCTATGTGTGAACATCAAATAGAATACCACATCACTTAAAACAAAACTCATGCTATTGATAAAGTAGTGTAACAGTAGAATTTGAAGTTTAGTGTGAAATCAATGATGCCATTACCCAATATTGTCAGTATCAGCAGAGCTAGAATGGTAAACGTGACTCTACATTTTATAAAAATCCATAATCATTTTCATTGTCTAATTTTCTTTGTTAAGCAACAATATACAAAGGTCAATGTGCATGTCTTCAGGATTTATGTATTGTGGTCAATAAATTTAATAATTTTATGTTTTCTTAAATGTGAAGAACTGATTTTCAACAAGCTACATTAAAGAAGTTCACCCAGGATAATGTAGCCTTTTTATGTCTTATAATGTTCTGGGTATTTTCTTTCACAATTTTATTAGCATCAGTGAAATTATGAGTCATGTATTAAAACTTCCAGTTAAATAAAAATATGTTGTTTAAACTTGAATTTAGTTACTATATTTCTGAATTTTGGCATAGAATTGCAGGACTGAATCAGTGATACTGAATAAAAACTCAATTCATTAAATTCTTTTGAAACAATTAAATTTCATTTATGTTAGTAGAGGAGAAAAATTGGAAGAAAAAATAGGATTAATTTGGTAAAAAAAAACTTCTTCCAAATGTGTTTCATAGAATTATTAGATATATTAATAGAAAGAAAATCATCTTTCAGTATCAAAATTAACGAATATTTAAATTATGCAACACCTTCATTTTATGGTTGAGCATCCTGTCAGAGGAAATAATTTGCAGCAATTCTCCTCTTTCCTTAGTAAGAACCTGATTTTATGCAAGGCAACAATGACACCAAACAAAATATACCTGTCTTATTCTGTTTTGAAGATAGGTGTCACCATGACACTAAATTCTAGCACAGAAAATATAAGCAGAACTTTATGATTGAATTTTTAGGAAAATTTCTTTAAACATAACTGACCATGTTAAATCATGAAATGACATTGAAGACTGAAGTCACTTTTAAGGGTGGTTGATTTCAAATAAGAGATGAGTTACTAAGGATGCCTACCGCAAATCTCTTTCAAAGAGAGAAATACACCAGTATTTTATTTAAATTTTTATTTCCACACAGGTTCACAAGCAGCCAAAATGTCTAAGTCATGACGTACAGACATACACAACCATTAATTACAATAGATTTGCTAATATCCATTGCTAATATTTTAAAAATATCTTATACAACAGTTTTAACACTGTAAATTACTTTCCATAGTATCTCTATAAAAAACAATTTTAATAACGTAATTTTTTTTTAATTTCAATTAAAACAAAGTAGATAACTCAGAAATAAATCCACTCATATATGGTCAATTGATTTACAACAGAGAAGCCAAGAATACACAATGGGGAAAGGGCAGTCTCTTTAATCAATATTGAAAGAAAAACTTTTCCTCAACGAATCATAGCTTTCACTCATTTTGCTAGATTTCTTTTTGTACACTTTTAGATACCCTTGTATGCACTGCTGTCTTTTCCAGGAAACAGAATTGTGTAGACTGGAACAATAGTCTCCTGCTATCCAGCTTCCCGGGGCTCTTCTGTCAGTGCAATTAGTCCTCTCATGCAAAAATCTCCATCCAGTTTAAGTTTTTCCCCTCCTACTCCTCATGCTTTGAAGGGTAGAAGTCAAGATGCTATTTGCTTTTTAGTTCCCTACATCCTGCTAATACCTTTAAACCCAATATGAATTGCCCTAATTTGAAAGTAAAATCTGTTTGCTGTTAAGGAGCCCCAACAAAATACTCAAGGTTTTAAACAATGACTGCATATTCCAAAACCTGCTGGAGACAAACAATTGAACATGCTGTAAGTTTGACAAAAGATTACTAATATCATTACCTAGAGTAGTATCTGCCTTATCAGAGTGCCTGCAGTGTCTTCAGGGAACGTACTTCCCCATTTTTGACTCTTGTTCTAAAATAGCAGCGTCCTTTGTATTTCAAATTGTAGTTCAAATTTTATTGAAACCGGTTGCTATTTTTCTACATCTCCCAAAGACTTTGAGCATCTGGAGAGTAAAATGGTATTTTTCATCTCTGAATTCAATGCTCAGTATTTGGATCATGGTGACCACTAAACAAAATACTTATACACATTCACTGATAATTGTTGTGTATACTTACTTCAACATGCATAATTAGTTGTCCTATGGGGGGCTAAATATACTCATAGATTTAAGGAGAAAGAGTGCTGGGCAATTCTTGGAAGTAAAAATCTCATACATTTCCTTCCTGTTATGATGGCATGTTTGGCATTCTACATAGACCATGCTGTGTGAAGCTGTAGTTTATTTACTTTCTCATAAAAAATGAACACATTATTTAATCTACATAAATTCCATGCATCCTGAGGAAAAGTAGGTTTATTTATAGACTATTTGGGTTAGGTATTTAAATCTTGTTTTTAATATCATTTATGACAGTTTGTAATCCTCTCAGTTGAGCAATTAAGAAATTTCTATTACCCACTTTAGTCTCATTCCTGAGTAAACGTGTGCTATGTTTTAAAAACTTAATATATGTTACACGATGACATCTAGATGTTGTGGGGGCCATAATGATTTTCCAAGGTGTTTAATCCTTATGTATTTAATAAAATTACTAGTGAAATATTGCTAACATTCATTGAGAAATGGAAAGCTAAAGGGAAAATTTAATGGATGTCTAGTCTTACCACAATGTGTTTTATCCATTAAAAATCAATGTCTGATGGATTTTCAAGGGTCTTATAATTTTCATCCATTGGTAGATACAGTGATAATGATTAAAAGTTAAGTGAGTATACAATTCTTTAAATCACAATAATTTCCCTTGGTAAATTATTTGGTTTTGAATTCCTATAAATTTCCTTGCATCAAGATAACAAAAAAGTCATCAAAAACTAAGTGTTTTGAAAAAAAAAAAAGAAAAAAAGTTTATTAAGGACAGATGGCATAAAAATAATGCAACGAAGAAAGCATCTTATCAGCAACTAGCATATGTGTGCCACCAGTGAAGATGTTTCTTTCACTTGATACAACAATCTCAACACAAAACACAATTCTTACAGTAGACAATCTTTGCTTCTCTGTGAGAGTTAGATTATGCAGTTACAGTAATGCTTTGTTAACTACATTCCCACTGCATGAGTCATAGCACCTGTACATTCAGGCTTAAGGAAATTCGTGCTTTTTAAAAATCTTTCACCCAGCTAATATAGCACAGATGGTCTTATCCCTGAGCTATGAGAATTAAAAATAAAATGTATTAAAGCATTGAATAAAATTATTTTTACCTCTACTGTTTTCCTAAGCAGTTGAATATTAAATCGTTAAAATGTCAGAGAGATTAGAAACCAAGACACTGCAATTCATTACGTTCTAACACTCTTTTAGGTCATTTATAATAACACAGGACTCCTTGAAATTTAAATGAGTTTTCTATTTCTGTGGCCAAAAATTCCTAAATGCATGTAATATTTAGTTGCACAAATTAATATTTTAGCATTTAGTTGAATTAACATGTTTAACATATTGTCAAGGAAGCTGTGATTTATATCTTAAATAGAAGGAGTTATGGCCATTAAAGTATAAAATTTAATTTATTAATTCATGGCATAAAAATATGAAGAAAACAATTCTAGAATAACAATATAGGGCTGGAGATATAATTTCTCCTTTCATCTTTGAGTCATCTTTGATTTCTCATGAACATGTTCATAATTCATTTTCATTATTTTCATAACCTTGAACACCTACTTGTTCTACGGACTGTAGTAGAATTCTGTGTTACAAAATAGTTAAAAACACAGCCCTTGCAATCAATAGGGCCTACAATATGTCTAGGTTACAATATACATAAATAATTAAATATTAAGTGTAAATGAATGGCTCAGAAATTGTATTCTGTAGGGACTAAGAATTAGGAGAAATCAAAGGCTAATGCAGATTAGAAATGCTCTAGAGGAGATAGTGTTAAAGCAGTCTTGACGATATAAGTGTATTGGAGGGAATTTGAGCAGTTAGTGAGAATAGGCAAAGAATTACTAATTCTATGATTTACAGAATATAAAGATCAAGCTGATCTATTTAAGTGATCTGCCATGTAGGAAAGAAGGTAAATTAGGTTACAGGCATAAATAAGGATCAAGCGTAAATATCCATGATTGTTAATATTAAATAATTTAGATTTCATTTTTTAGGGACTAAACGCAATTGAGGTTTGTTATTTTTAATGCTGAAACATGGTGTTTTAGGGGAAAAAATAAAAAATACATTTATATATATTTATAACGTAATATATATGTAATTCATAGAGAAAAATCATTTTCAGAATGCTTATATCAACAAATTAATGACAGTTTGTATATGGAAGGGAGATGATGTGTTCACATTCAAAAGCAGTTGTGGCAGAAATTTCCAGTTGCATCCTTTCCCTTAGTAACAGAGCTCTGATTTTCTGTGAGGCAGCAATGTGACCAGGTAAGAAATACACTTCCAAGTCTCCCTTGCAGGTAGGTACGGCAATGTGATGAGGTATTCTAAATGAAATGTAAGCAGACATTGCTGGGCAGGCCTTCAGAGAGAGCTTTTTTTAAAAGGAAGAGATACATTGTGTGGTCCCTTTTGCTTCTCACATGTTCTTCCTCCTGTCATGTGCATATGATTCTGGAAAGTCCAGTAGCTGTCTTTGGCTCCTGAAGCAATTTCACTGATTGAGGCAAAATGTCAAGATATAAAAAAGAAAGATAGAATTTAGAATAATTTGTAAGTACATACCAGTACTTAACTGCCTACATTCAGAATAAATCATAAACCATTCTATGTTTATGCCAAAATTATTTGAATTTTCTGTTACGAAGATTGATACTGATAAACGATCTGTTATGAAAATTGATTCTGATAAGGGATCTAAGTTGAAAAGTCAAATGAGTTGCCAAATATTAAAATGTAAGACCATTAGAATGAAGTCAAATACCTTAAATAATTTTTAAAAAATTCTCCATTTGAAAAAATTTGGTTCAAATCCGCTCTTAGTTCCTCAATTAACTGTGCATATGACATAGTTATATATTCAAAATATGAATAATAAAATGAGCTTCCAACAACAACAAAAATAGAGGTACTATATGCTAGAGAAAGGGGAATTTTTCAGGAGGGCACTGACGATCTATAGTTGTATTTTTCCTGGTGAGTAGTTATTATTTGATGCAGGGTATAGATTGCAATTATTGATATGATTACATAGACATTCTCCAGTAATCATTTATTGTGGTGAATCGTATCAGTGGATTTTCTTAAACTAATTTTGAATTCCTGAAAAAAAATCAAATTTATTCATAATACACTAAATAATTATGCTTTGTAAAGGGTCACCTAATATTGGTTTCAAACGTCTTCTTCTGTATTAAGTGATAGTAGATCAGACACAGGCACCTAAAAATCAGAAGAGCAGTTGGCAGTAAGCTACCTAATTGGCTGTACTGATTTATGGCCTAAATATCAGCCCTATCTAAATACAGAACTAAGATGGATCTGATATTCCATTCTCATACAGCTCTTGTGAAGAATTGAGGAAATTTGTCTTTGTCTATTATCTGAATTTGATCAAGACTTGAATTATCTGTTTCTTTAATACTTGGTAGAACTTTGTTATAAAATAACTTAGTGTTTTTGATTATGGGAAAATTTTACAGTAATGATTTCTTTTCTTTTTTTAATGGTTAATGGGGTATTTTGGTTATCTCTTTCTCCTTGAGACAGTTTTGATCATTTCTAGTTTCTCCAGTAAGAGCACATTCCACTAAATTTCAAATGTTTTAGCATGAAGTTATTTCCTCATCATCTTTGCTATCTCATGTGTATTTTGTATTCATTTCTTCAGATGGGTACATATTGACTAATTTGGCAGAGAGCTGATAATTTTATAATTATTTTAAAACAAACAACTTTGGCATTCATCATCTTTGGTGTCTTGATATGTGATTTTATTCATCACTGTTCTTAGATTTATATAATTTTCATGTTTTTTGTTTGTTTGTTTGTTTATATTCTGTGAATATTTTCCTGGCATGTTATACCGGATATTTATCTGATTTATTTTTACATATTTTTATTTGCAAATATAAGAACTGAAGACAATATATTTTTCAATATGTAATACTTTAACAACATCTTAAAATATTAAATAATTATAATCTCATCATAGTATTTTAATAATAATAACAATTCAATAATGATTTCTATTGACATCTGACTTTTGTAAGGCATTTTTACACTTCTTAATTTTGGTCAGTGATTATGGCATAAATTTATATGAATCGAAGAATGTGAATTTTAGGATGCTTACTGTTTTAAGTTTGTTAAAAAATCACTTTGTTCTCAAGTATGAAATCAGTTTTGTAAACTTGGGTTTAAAAAGAATGTGAATTCTCATGGGGTTGCTGTATTCTCCATATGTCCCTTTAGCTGAAATTTGCTAAATTACTTTGGTGACATTCTCCATTGTCTAAATAAATTTAGGTATTTCTGATTCATCAAATCATAAGAACCTTGTGTTAAAAATCTCTGACATGATAAAGGTGCAAATTTATTTTTGTATCTTTATTGATATTGCTTCACATATTTTAGATATGTATTAGTAGCATGAACATTTCAAATTATTTGAACCCCTTAATTTCTTAAATCTTTTAAAATAAATCTGATACTTACATGATAAACCTTTCTGCATTTAAGTCTTTTTATGTGCTACTAACATAGCATCACCTTTTTTATTTTGTTGATTATTTCTTGAATATCTTCCTATTGTTTTACTTTCAATCATTCATTGTACATGTATTTCATGTGTTTAATATATATGTTGCTTCATAGTGTTGCCTTATTCCCTATGTCTTTATTGGCTTTCTTTTTGCCATAGTGTAATTGATACATAGTTTTGTGACTACAGATATAGTTGTGGAGACACAACAATCATAATATATTTTCAATTTCTCCATTTTTAACATGTTTTCTAATTTTATATATTTTCCTTGACTTTTCTGCTCATTATTTTTCTAGTGAAATTTCCTAGTTTTTCTCTCATTCATGAATTTAATTAGATCACAAACAAAAACAAAAGGCAATTGCCTGTACCAACTTGTTTACTCATTCATTTATATATTTAGTTCAATAAAACACAATTGTTGATCTAATTATGTGCATATGTACAAAGATCTGACCTTATGGATGAAGGGATATATAGGGACATGAGAAGAATTTTCAACATTGAAGAAACAGCATTGAAGTTCACTCAAGATTACTCATCCATACCTGTATTTGTTTGTGCTTTCTTTCAGTAATTCCTTAGTTGTCCTATCATTCATGAATTCATTAAACAACTTTAGAGTAATTGACCATTTTCAATTTAGTGGGGAAATTGACTACTTCAGCCACGACAATGTAATATTCCCCAAATAAATAACAACTGCACTGTGATCTAAAAAAATGAATGGCAGTAAACTGAATAAATGAGTATAATATGTCTGGGAAATATAAGAGTTAGCTATGGGGTACAAGAAATGCTAAAGTAAATTGTTGTCTTAATACGAAATGAAAAAAAGAGAAACAGGTATTCAAAGGCAAAGCAAATCACATTGAAAATATTAATATAGGTGAAACATAAAGGAATATTTTTCTTGTTTTCTTTAAATTATTAAAGCAAAATTATAACATTGTATTCTGAGGTTTATAAAGTACATAGATGTAACGCATGTGATAACTAAAACATCAAGGACTTACACGGTTGTAAGAGTTGCTTATTTTAAGAAAAATTGTAAAATAGCGAGTCTAACAGCTCTCTGATATTCAGTGTATATACTGTAATCCTTAGAGAAATGAAATAAAACACCATATATTTTTCTGGAAATTCTTCACATTCAGGTAGAATTTTTCATGAGGTTCAAAAGTTCAAAAATCAAGTTAAATAACATTATATCTATTAAATTATAGCAAAACCTAAGATGGAAAAAACACCAATAAGTGATTCTTTTTTGCACATGATACTATTGGTGGTGGCTTTTTCCTCAGCATTTCCATTGATATTTAAATATGTGTAATGTACGACTAAAACATAATAAAGTAAAAAATCTTATAAAAAAGAAATAAAAATAATTTGAAAAATGGAAGGAAAAATGTAAATAAAAGAGCTAACGTGGTGTTTAATTTGCTGAATTCCACCATATTCAGTTCTATAGCAATACCTTAGAAAATGAGTTATATGAGTTTAAATAATTCTACCGCCTGCTATAGGATGTGTTCATTAATGAAGTGTCCTAATTGATTCAGTGTGTGGGTATTTGTTTTTCACTCTTATTCATTTTATATATTTATCAATGACAATGTTCTATATTTTTCTGTGGATTTGTTGATACCCGTTGTCTGTTATTAAATAGATTTAAAAATCTTATTTTCTCTTTATGTTCTCCAAAATACACTGAAAAAGGTCTGTGACTAAGTATTTCATGTTTTAATATACCTAGTCTAGCTACGTATTTTCCACAGAGTTTGTCAAGCATCTGCCACAGGGTGGATGGTGTACCAACAGGGTCTCATTCCAGATGGTTCTACTATGCATTTTAATAGGGAATCTTCATTTTCTGAGCCAGTACAACCAAATTGTGATCCTGATATTGGCCTATTGACTATGAGAGATCTTCAATTTGATGCCTGGATCACAGATCATAATTATCAATGTAATTTTCTACAACAAATTGTCCTCTCAGTTTATTCCCCATAAGCATCTGCTGCTTTGAAAGTATTATATTAAGTTGTAGCTTGGATTTCAAGTTCAGGTTTGCTGTGTACAATTTGCACTGCTTTGAACAGCTGGCTATCACTTTTGCTTTCCCATTTCCCTCACAGTTGAAATGATTTACCACCTATAGATGCATCCGGTTTCTTTTGTGTTCATTTGTTAGGTTAATTAACTTTTACTCTTTTGCTTTTTTTTTTATATGTCTTAATAGTTAATTCAACCATAAACAGCTAAAGGGTATGCATTGTTGTACTAAACACAACTGTGTTGAGAAGTCTGTAAATTAAATGTGTGAATTTTTCAGAAAAACAAACTACCCAAACTAACAAATAGTAAAGCTCAGTTACTTCAAAGACTATTTGATTTTTGATATTACAACATGTAGAGTATAAGTCAATCATCATTTTTAGACAGAAAACAAACTTGTGGGTCTTCATAATTTCCCTGTTTTCTCCCCCACAGAAATATCTGCTTTATTACCACAAATAAAATCAGGGAACTCAATTTTATTTCCAACATACTCCTAGATTGTTATACTTTCCTGGTGGCAGCTTAATATGCTTTTCCTTAATTTCCCTTGCCACATTTTTTTTTTTTCCAATACCTCAATTATCATGGTCTTTCTTTTAAAACAAGATAGAAACTCTAAAATGGCAGAGTCAAGATGTTGACAAATAAAAGTTATTTTATATTTTAGTTTTAGTTTCAGTAAATTTTATTTGAGCAATATGGATATAAAAAATATACTTTTTTCCCCCAAAGTAAATCGCAGCAGTTCTGCTTTAGTTAACACTGCAGTGTAGCATCACTCCAGATGACAAGTCCTATGGAGCATAATCTGTGCGCCATAACACATTCTCTTGGCTTCAGCTCTACCTTAAGGTATTCCATCAGCAACCAGTTTCATGCACATTCTGATTAGTCTTGTTCAGGTGCAACAGGGAAGCATCCTGACCGAAATCTTGCTATATAGACCTTTCACATTCTTTTCTAGGATCCTTTCTGATGCCATGGGATATGATAGTCTCGATATACTAGGTGGCAATCACACATGCATCCCTAGAAAAAGGGAGAGTTAGCACTACAGGGCTAATCTTGACCACTTGGGATGGCAGCTTGTGGAATAATGCTTCCAACTTTTATTCGTGAGCGAGGATTTGGGAGGGAGAGTGTTTACAATTTTTTCTTCTGATTGTAGAAATGGCCTGATGTCCACAGGTTGAGCTTTCAGCTTTCCAAAGTCATTAGGAAGCCATGGAGTTTCTCTTAATTTCTTTTTTGTCAAACCTCTCTTCTTGCATTCTCTGTGATCTTAGCAGATGGCACTTTCAGTTTGTGGCATGTCTATTAAGGCTTGTGTTGATGGCAAGTAAAGTTTACCAAATGAAAACACTCATTGTTATGACCCTGCCACCATTTGTGCATAATTTGTTTTTCCAAAGATACTTTGTAGCTCCACTTTTTCTGTTATGCCTCTGAGGGAAGTTTAATACCTAACAATTTAGGATTTGACTTTCAATAATGCAGTCTGTTGTGACACAAAGTGAGTTATTCTTTCTGTACCATGCTTGATTACAAGAGACCAATATGGGGAATGTGTTCGTTTTGAACAACTTTTGTCCTATTATTCTTCCTGAGGTTTGCATTAGAGTCAGTGGCAAACTCCTAAGACTCTAATACTTGGTAAAGGACTCATGAATGCATTTTATTATGCATAAAACCTCTAGAAATTTAACTGGAGTCTTAAGAATTGCCTTGAAGCTTAGATTCCTCCTTAAAAATATGTGATTTTTTTTTTTTTTAACTTTTTTATGCATGACAACACAAAATGGTGTCACAAGAGTCAGTGAGCATGTTGACTAGTCATCCTTAGGAGTGGTCAACTCACCAATGCTTCTTGGACTGATTTTCCCTCTTCCCTTGGTCCACTTCCCTGGTTATCCATTCCTGCCCTCAGGCATCATTTTCCAAAGCAATCAATGACACCATTGTATTCAAGTTTTGCCTTCAAGGAGACCAAGGTTAAGGCAAAGTTGATATCATTGAGGGGTGTGTGTGTGTTTTACTTTGCTTTTCTCTTTTGATGCTTGAATCCAATTTTCTCTCTAAAAAAATTGTATGATTATGTCTTATATAACTAAAGTGAAATAATAAAAACTGTTTCTAAAATAGGATATGTGGGGGGGCATATATTTGAATATCCAATTCTATTTTAGCTCTACAACTATAACAAAAAAGTTTTCATGGACATAAAGAAAGGTGTAACCTCAAATATTACATAACTAGTGATGGTGCAAACTGGAGGTATCATTATCTATGAAAATATATCTAAGTAGCCTGTTTAAGAAACACTGGAAATTTTGCTTTTCTCTGCAGTCCATATATATATATATATATATATATATCAGTGCCCACATTTAATATACTCTCTTTTCCATTCATGGAAACTGCCTACCATGATAGGCTGATAAGATTGTATGATTATATATTTCTGTCAATCAGAGTAAATTGCGGGTGAGGTGTGATACTGCTATTGTATTTCACACAATTTAAAGCAGCGCCCTTACTTATCTCTAAGCTCTAGGAGAAAATGGTAAGCACAAAGGAGCAAAACTTTGAAATGCACGAATCTGTAGAAAAGGCAACACGCACACACTCACACACAAAATGCTTTACACATTTTCACCTCTATTTCTTTGTCATGTCTTTAACTTTATAAAATTTCTGACAAAATCAGTCTGAAACGACAAGTACTATGCTAAAAGTTATATGAACTCTCCCCCTGAAGCAGACATCTTCACTCAAGGCAAGATACTGCATGTATTTCCTACCATCCCTTTGCTCTGTGGCTATTTTCAGATCATTATTAATGTGTGAAATAGAAGAAAAACAAGGGAGTCTTGTATTTGCTTTTCATTAAGCTGTTCTTATTGTTTTGAATATAGAATTTATTTTTGAAAAAATAGGCAAATTAAGAAAGAATATAAAATTGAAGTGGAATTTATAAATAACTAATAGCTTTACAAAGCCATTGTTGGAACCTCTAGAAACAAAAGATTATTTCAACTAAAATGTGAGTACACAAGAGAAGGAACTGGGAGATTCTAAAGTTGGTAAGAATAAAAAGCAATTTGAGATTCCATAATAGAAACTCCAATAGGTAATTTACTGAAAATCTCATTTTAGGATTTAAGCATTAGCGTGATGTATAAAAATCTTTATCTATTTATCTGATATCTTTCATTTTTTAAACAAAATGAAAGTCCAAAACATCTAGCCACCTAGTATTGCATAGAGTAAATTCAAAAGGTAAAATGGATTGTTTTATTGCATATAGTTATTAACAGAGGGTACAGTATATATGCTTATATTTAAGAGGACCCATATTAGGATAATATGGACAAGAGACATGGTACATATCAAACATCAAATTAACTTCATGATTAATTTCTATATAATAGCAACAACAACATTAATAACAAAAAATTGCCATCTAGAAAATTCAGTTGCAATAATGATAAGTTCCGTAAGAGTAAACAACTACTAGACATCTAAACATTTGTGCATTTGTAGGCCCAGATGTCTTAGGATAAAGATATTAAAAATAACACTGACCATGGTCACTATATAGACAGTAAATTGCAGTAAATTTTCACCAGGACTAAATTTTCAGAAGCTTCTGCTTGTACCAAATCCCATTATCCAATATTAGAACTTACAAAAATAATACTTTAAGAATTATATATATTTATTACATAAAACCCACTCATGTTGAATGAATGAATCGTAGAAAATACTTATTGCCCTCATATATGCCTTTCTGCTTGTATTATTGATGTGTTATACTTACCGATTTCATTAAGTGATTGAAACGAATTGGACAGGGATAGGGGAAAACATGGGTCATTAAAAAGTTCTGTCTTGGGAAAGTAGGGGAGTGATAGTTTTGTCAAAACTAAGAGAGAATATGCAGGAAGGGGAAACATGATTTTATTCTGCATTAAATATTAAATATTTATTCAACATTAGGTAAGTTCCTTTTAATGTTTTCTCTACAACCAATCATCCATCTATATCCATCCATTCATTCACTATCCGACCATCCAAGTTTGCTGGGCATTGAATATCTATATGTTACTTTTGCTGATGAATTTAATTTTGAGTAAATGTTTTGTATTTAAGTTTTACAATATAAATATCATTTATCTCTCATTACATTATTATTTTATTGCTTCAAATGTGACATTTTGGTATTTCAAAAACTCCTTTCAGATTTTCGTCAGATTTCACCTACATAGAAATATTGTTCTAACATAAGGGATCCAGAAGGTCCAGGCCTATGGGAAGGTCTATGTGCAGAGGCGATCAGGTTTATATTAGCACACATTACAATTATTCCTGCACTCAGTTTTCTGCTTCACTATTGGGCTATATCATTTAAAACATAAATAGATAGTAATACACATGTTTTTGAACAAAAGCAGCTAGGTCATGAAGTAGATCTTAGGAAATGCTTTCTTCTACAATTATTAATGAAAAAGCTTAAGAATATTATTTTTGTTCAGATTAAAAAATATCTTTGGTCTTTTGTTAGCTAATAGTACTATCTTCATTTTTACCAACTTATTTTTTTTTAACTAAAATTTATTGGGGTGACAGTGGTTAGTAAAATTACATCAGTTTCAAGTGTACAATTCTGTAATACATCATCTATATGTCACACTGTGTGTTCACCATCCAGAGTTAGTTCTCCTTCCATCACCATATATTTGACACTGTTCACCCTCATCTACCATCCCGTTTACCCTCATTTACTTACCCTCTGGTAACCACTAAACTATTGTCCGTGTCTATGAGTTTTTGTTTCTTTATTTGTTTGTCTTGTTCCTCTTTCACTTTTCAGTTTTATATCCCACATTTCAGTGAAATCATCTGGTTCTCAAGTTTTTCTGTCTGAGTTATTTCATTTAGCATAATAACCTCAAGATGCATCCATTTTGTTGCAAATGACACTATTTCATCTTTTGTTATGGCAGAATAGTATTCCATTGTGTATATATACCACAACTTCTTTATCCATTCATCTATTGAAGGACATTTTGATTGTTTCCATGCCTTGGCCACTGTGAATAAAGCTTCAATGAACATTGGAGCACACTTGTCTTTATGGATAAATGTTTTAAGATTTTTTGGGTAGATACCCAGGAGAGGGATTGCTGGGTCATATGGCAATTCTATTCTTAATTTTTTGAGGAATCTCCACATGGTCTTCCATAGCGGCTGCACCAGTCTGCATTCCCCCAAACAGTGTATGAGGGTTTCTTTTTCCACATAGCCTCTCTAACATTTGTCATTATTTGTCTTGTTAATGATAATCATTCTAACTGGGATGAAGTGATATCTCATTGTGGGTTTTATTTGCATTTCTCTGATGATTAGTGATGTTGTGCATTTTTTCATATATCTATTGACCATCAGTGTGTCCTCTGGAGAAATGTCTACTCAGGTCTTCTGCCCATTTTTTAATTCGGTTGTTTGTTTTTTTGTTGTCGAGTTGTATGAGTTTCTTATATAGTTTATTTATTAGCCCTTTATTGGAAGTGTTGTTTGCAAAAATCTTCTCCCATTTAGTTGGTCGCCTCTTTATTTTGTCGATGTTTTTTTTAGCTGTGCAAAAGTTTTTAGTTTGATGTATTCTCATTCATGTATTTTAGCTTTTACTTCCCTTGCCTTTGAGGCCAAATTCACAAAATCCTCTTTGAATCCAAGGTCCATAAGTTTAGTACTTATGTTTTCTTCTATGCAGTTTATTGTTTTAGGTCTTATGTTTAGGTCTTTGATCTATTTTGAGTTAACTTTGGTACATGGTAACAGGTAACAGTCTAGTTTCATTCTTTTGCACGTGGCTTTCCAGTTCTCCCAGCACCATTTATTGAAGAGGCTTTCTTTTCTCCATTGTATGTTTTTTGCTTCTTTGTCAAAAATTATCTGTCCATATTTATGTGGGCTTATTTCTGGAATAGCGATTCTATTCTATTGGTCTATGTGTCTTTTTCTGCCAATAGCATGCCGTTTTGATAATTGTGAAGGACCTATACACTGAAAATTATAAGACATTTTTTTTAAAGAAACTGAAGAAGACACAAAGTGGAAAGACATTCAGTGTTTATGGATTGCAAGAATCAACATAGTTAAAATGACCATATTACCGAAAGCAATATACATATTTTATGCAATCCCCATCAAAATCCCGATGGCATCTTTTAAAGAAATAGAAGAAAAAAAAAATCATCAGATTTGTATGGAACCACAAAAGACCCCAAATAGCCAAAGTAATCCTAAGAAAAATGAATAATGCCAGAGGTTTCACACTCCCTGACTTCAACCTGTACTACTTATTTTTAATCCCAAATTACAGTTAAAAATGATACTTTGTGAGAACGTAAATTGATATAACCTTATTGGTAATTGAAATGACAGGATGTAATAGGCTAACTGTGTTCCCAAAGGTTGGCTTTTCTATCCCTTGGGATCTGTGTTCCTTTATATGTTAAAATATGTGATTATATTAAAGATTTTTCGAGAAGGAAGCTTATTCTGCATTATCAGGGTGGGCCATAAATCCAATGAAAAGTGTCCTTAAAAGTGTGAGATGGAGATGGAGGGAGATTAGACAGATACAGAAGAAGAGAAGGCCATGTGATGACGATGGCAGAGATCATATTAACACAGCCACAAAATAAGCAATGTTGACAGGTATCAAAAGCTGAAAGAGTCTAGCAATTGATTCTCCCATCAAATCTCTGGAGAAGTGTAGCTCTGTCAGAACTTTTATTTCAGACTTCTGGCCTCCAGATTGTGAGAACATTAATTTCTGTTGTTTTAAGTGCCAAAATGTGATGATTTGTTACACCGGCCCTAGGAAACCAATACAGAGAGAAAACCAACATTTCAGTTAGCTGATCATTTGAAATTCAATTATGCTGTGGATTTTTAAATCTATAAATGGGTTAGAAGCAATCATAGGATACAAAATCAATGGTGATGTAATCAGGGTACTACTTATAGTAAGTAGTCCACTCTACCAATAAAATGAGAAAGTTATTAATTAGCAGCAATTAAATCATTTGTCTCTAAGTTTTACACATAATTTATGGAGATTAGTTTGATTATCGAACTAACTTGCCGCTATTTTTCCTCCATTGCTGAAATGTGAAAAATAAGGCTTTAAACTTTAAGCATTCAATAAATGATAAACACACATTGAATCGATGTAAAAAAATGAGACATTTTACTTAGTAGTATCTTATGAATTTCATGTTGTAGATGTGGAGTCTCAAGGGGTCAAAATACATATTTCCTATTTCCTTGTATCAGTAACTCCAAATTTTCGAATTTTCATGAATTCAGGACAAGGTTTACTATTTATGTCTCTTTCCATTAAAACTTGTTTATACTTCTTTAGTGAACTTAATATGGTGGTTTAAAATCAAATGGTTAAAAATGCTCTTGAATTTTCGCCATGTTCATAATACTTGAACCAATATACACATGAGATTTTGAAGCTGGTGAAGATCTGATATTAAAAAATGAAGAAGGATCCACTCACTTTTATGCAAGGCTGTCGAATAGCCTGTGCATGACTCAGTGAGACAGGTCAATCTTCCCTGATTTTCATTTCTCCTTGAGTCCCTTTTACTTCATTTGTCAGGTTTGTCTCAGTGGAAAAATGTCCCATTCATTTTCAGTAGGTTGATATTACTTCTCGCATTGATGTTCATCTAGAACTCTTTCTATCTGTGATGCTCTGCAGACCATCCTGTATTAAATTTTATTATTTTTAAAAATTTTTCAAAGTGTGAGGAAAGAAAAAGAAATACTAGCATTTTCCATAGTGTGGTTTCCTCTTTATTTTTATTTAACAATGAGATAGGTTAAGTGAATTTCTGGATTAAAAAACATACACCCAGTATATCATTGTTGTATGAGTAAGGAAATTTCAGCGCACAAAGGCTTGCTTGTCTTGTGACAAGTAACACATAAGCTGACAGCACTTACGATTTCTGTACTTCAGCATAATACACTGAGCAATAAAGCAAAGAACAATAGTGTCTGCTTTTATAACCCCTCTAAGATTTTTATTTTCACTTTCACTTCACAATATTGCTATTAACAATTTTTCAAATGTGTCATTATAATAGGAAGCATGGTCCATTTTATTTTGTAAGCATGCACCACAATATTCCTTTTTTCCATTTAGGTCTACCCAGAATTTGTTTATATATTAATTGATTATAACTAATAAATTCAGCAAAGTATTAGGATATTCAGCAATGATTCATTTCATTTTTATACATTAATGATGAATAATCCAAAAAAGGAAATTAAGAAAATTTTCCATTTAGAATTGCATTATAAAAAATAAAATATTTAGGTATTAACCAAGGGTGAAAGTAGTACATAGTGTGATGATATTTTTTCTTCTCCACACTGCCAATTTCTGTCTTTTGATTGGTATACATAGATCATTTACATTTAAGGTAATTATTGATCGGTGACACTTAGCTCTGCTATTTTATTCTTTGTTTAAAATTTGTTTCCTAGGTTTCATGTTTTTTCTGTTTGCCTTTTCTTGCCTTACTAAAGGTTATCTGAACATGTTTTTTTAGGATTTGGTCTTGTTTCATTTACAGTATTGAACATACCACTGTTTTACTTTTGTAGTGGTTGGTCTGGTTTTTAAAGTATACAAACATGATTTATATCAGTTCCACTGGTGTAAACATTTTATTCAAATTTGTAAAACAAAGTTGTTTTTGGTGTATCCAAAAAAGATAGGTGTTACTTCAGTTTTTTAGATTATAGACTACAAGTCATGATGTCCTTCATTTTATTCTTGATGCTAATGCTCTAAACTGGGAAATAACTAATTAGGTCACAATAAAAATGTTCACATACTCCCTATAAAACAATAATTATTTATTCTTCAGGTTTGTATTCTTGGTTTGATTTTCAGTATAAAGAATCTCCTATATGTTAATTGCATGCTAATTTTGTTGTATAGTTACCAAAATTTAAACATATAAAATGTACTTATACATGCTATGCAATAATCCTTTTTAAATAAATACTTAATCCTCGGATGTATTTGCTCACATTTTCAAGACATTACTAGGATATTTCAGGATACTAGCTGATAATACTATTATTTCAAACTATCTTTTATAAGAATAATAGAATTTCAATAAATTATCTCAATTCTTGCTGCTTTCTTATAGTGTAGACTCCAAAATCACAAATGACATAGAGGATTCCTGATTTCTATTTTAAAGGACCTGGAGATTTTGGTGTTATGGGAACCTTCTTTAATAAAAAACAATTAAATGTGTTAAATTAAATACAATGGTGAACATACATTTAGAAAAAAGTTTACAAACTGTAGAAAATTGACAAATAACGCAAAATCCAGAAAAACAATCAAAAAATGTTTAATACAACTGCTTGAACATATCAATGATGCTTTCTTTTCTCTAAGATTCATTGGTTCCTAATTCTGATAATAAAATATTCTCCAGTAATAATCATCACAAAGTTGATAAAAATTAGATTGATTATTTATTAAGTGCTAACTGTATGCATGACTCTGGAAAGTACATTGCAAATATGATCTCTCATCTTTTCTCCTTAGCACACTCATCTCTGGCCTGCACATGTGCAGGACCTTCCTAACACACCTCCCAGATTTCTTATTCTTATTTTTCCTATTCTCTTCCAAACATATCTCTCTGTAGCTGCCAAAGTGATCTTTTTAAAATTAAAATAAAAGAATATGACTTGTCTATGTGAACATATTATCTTCTCTCAGCATTTAAAATCAATTTTTTTTCATGTATTCTAGAAGATCTTATATGACCTGACCCCTATTTATCTTTGCAATGGCCTCTTCAACCAGTCTGTCATTTTTATTCAATATGCACTGATCACACTGGTCATTTTCAATTATTTTTCACCTTAGAGAATTTCACCATGTAGGTTCCAGGCTTGCCGTTCTCTCCTCAGCCTTTCACATGCTATTAAAGAACAAACAAATGAAGAAAACACTTCGTCTTTTACTATAAATTTCATCTGTTCAGAGATGATTTCTATGACTATCCCATGTAAGTAATTCTCCAAATGTCATGTTACTCTGTCATAATGTCTTCTTTATTATTTTAAGTATTATTACTTGATAATTGTTAGATGATGATTAAATGTGAACTGTTTTAGCTCTATAATTTTTCTCTATTTTTAAGCAAACCAACAAGAGGTTTGTGTCCCCTCCGTCCCTCAAATGTGCTTCATTTTATGAATGTTGTGAGGTTTGAACTGTGGAGAAGAAAATCGCAAATACCATTACAGAATATGGGATCTTTAACTTATTCTCTGGAAAACTAAATTCCGTAAGAATTATGCAAATGGAAATCAGAGACAGGTGAACGACTTCAGAAGAGCAAAGTTGAAATAGAATCAGTGGTGATTTATTCTAGGTCTGGTAAAGGATGTTGTTTCAACATAGTAGTCCCCATAGGTCACTACATTGCAGAAATCTGGGGTGGTGGTTTCAACTCCATTTAGATGATTTCATCGTTTAGTTTGAAATGTTCTTGAACAGAAAAATGATAGATTGCACATTAGCATCAGCATATCATAACAATTAAATTTCTATTGAGCGAAGGTAACCATGACAGGATAAAGAAAAAGTCAATTAAATGCCTTTTTATCACTATGGCTGAATTGTGTTGTGAAACCCTCGAGTAAGGAATATGGTCCAAATATCACATTAAATTCAATTGCTTGCCCTCACTATAAGATAGGGCCTCAAACTCACTTTTAAAATGATGTTAACTAAATAAAGAAATGTTGCTCTTCGTTCTCACATCTGAATTTGCATATAGGATTGACATGAAAAACATAAGTATTTGTTCTAATTGTTGTTTACCATCCATATAGTCAAGGTTTACATCAGCTTGAATGAAAATTATTATATAGCCAACATCAAATAGATTTACTGGTACAGAATAGGGACACAATGCCTGTGTTTATTAATCAATTAATAACATGTGATCCAATTTTTACAGAAGAGACGAGAGAAGCTCAGTGAGATAAAATAACTTGGTTAAAATTAAACAATTATTTAATGCCTGAATTGGCAATTGCTTATAAATGTTGACCTCTTAGCCACTGTGTTGAAGCTTCCTCTGTGTAAGGAAGATAACCAGTAGATAACTGGGAGTTCGAACGTTTCTAGCATTTCTAAAACCAATGCAACATGACAACAGATTAAAAATGAGTGAAGAGGAGTCTTCTGAGAAGAGTGAGAAAATAAGAATATCATAAAACACATTTGGGAAAGTTAATTAGAAGTTAGTTTGTTTGTTTGTTTGTTTGTTTGTTTTTTGAAGTCTGAAATATTTCTCTGCTCAATCTTTTAGGAAATTATTAGGTAACTTAGGTAGCATAAATCACTCAAGTTTCAGTGGCAGCAGACTGGTTGTGGTTTACCCACCATTGCTTCCACAGTTTATATTTGGTAGGAAGGGTCGGGAGAAATGGTTGGTAGCTAATGTAATGCAACAGTCACCGTAGAAATCATTTAGTTTTTCAGGATCTCTATGCCATCATTTTCTGTTTATTCTATACATCATATATTCATGTTTATTTTATACTTCATATCAATATTTTTAAAAATTTTATTTGTCACACAATTATTTGTAGAATTGCACTGCAAATATATGTGTCAGTACATTCTTATAAAAAATTTTGTCATGTGTAATAAAAATATTCTAGTAATTAAATATCATTCCCTGATATATATTTCATAGATATCAATTTTACTATTGAGAATAAATTCAAATTAATATTTTTCACACTTTTAAGCATAATTACCTGTAAGAATAAGCTAGTGTCATTTTCTTCTGCGATCTCTTTATCACCTATTTGAATATAGATTATATTATAGTAAAAATAATTTTCCCAAGAAAAATGGAATTTTCCTTCCTTATGAATACGAAATAAGTCAATAATGATTACCATAAAGGAAAAAGAAAAGAACAGCTATTATAAAGCAGTATGATAATGATTGATAGTTCCAATAGACAACACAATTATTTAAATGATTACAATTTTTGAATATGTAGAATATGAGACAATAGAAAATGCAGCCTTTGCCTTAGAACCAGATCATTCTATGTACTTTCTGGAGGCAGGAACTAGCTCCCATATCACTAGTCTATGTCACACAGGTAGGAGAGCTGTTGAAGTGATAAATGTGAGGAAAGCCAGAAGTAGCACTTTCTTGCAGATCCTAACAGGTGTAACCAAAAATTCTGAAATAAGTTCTGTTTACAAAGTAGTTTTAAATTTCTCCTACAGAGTGATGAAACCTCTGTGGTTAGAAGATAATTGGTGACAGAAGTCCTGGAAGTAAAAAAGGAATCACCAACCTTTGAGTTTCATGTGGACCCATAAACCACATTTAAGCCTCCCCTAATTAAAGCAAGTTTCCCCATTAAGAGGAATTATCAGTCCAATTAAGTGGAAGACCATCTCATCAATTTTAATTTAGTTCCATGGTTATGGCACAAATTAAGTGTATTTTTTGTACACTGTCTTATTTTAAAGGGCAGAATCTACACGTTTATGGGGATGGAGAAGGAGATGACATTGAAAGATGAATGAAATCCCTTAAATTGTAATTCTATATACACCTTCTAAAGGAAGACATTTCTGAGAGTGAAAAGACACACTATCAATTATTGACAGAGCACCAGGTATCAAACTAGAACTTTTTCAGGCAGACTAAGAAGTTCATCCTGACATAAACAAATACTTGAATAAATACATGCGAGATATGGGGAAAATTTTCCTTTGCACTTTGTAGACCAGTACATAATTATTCATTGACTTGCTTCTCCTGCCTGAATCTAGAAGACAGTGTTACCCAAGATAACATTTTCAATTATTACATATATCTCATTTCATCCTAGTATAAATATAGTTTATAGAAGCATTACTTCATCACATATAACTATACATGTTATATACCATATGTAATTATATATATATATATATATGATAGTATTATCATATATATATGATAGTATTATCATATATATATATATATATATATATATATATATATATATGACAGTATTCAAAGTCAAATTGCCTCTTTTCTCGTGTATTTTTAGGATTAGAAAGTAATTTATTTATTCTTGATTTCTGAAGTTACGAACATTTCCATACATTGCAAAAGTGATTATAGAAGAAAGATTACAAAAGAAAAAAGAAAAACATTTGGTAGAAACTGAAAATAAAGGATTGTGCAAAATTTTGGATTATAGATCATAGAATAAAGTTGAACTGTAAACAAGTTCAGTATAAGTTGAAAATACTTTAGAAGTAGACCAGAAAAGTCAAGATATGCCAAAACTGTGCTTGCCAACTTTGACAAAGTGACATAAACTATTATGTCACTAGTTTGAAACTTATAGGTAGATAATAAAAGTGCAAAATAAGTTTTATTTAAAAGAGAAAATTTGAAGAAAAGCTGACATACTGTTTCTTTTTTTCTGTAATAATAATCAAAATGTTTTCCCTGCTACAGCTAGCTCTGCCTGAGAATAACAAAATCTACTTGGGTTTTGTCAGAGAGCAAGTGGAAATCAAAACATTAAGTGTCAAATTTATCTCACGAAGATTTGTTGGTTGTTTTTATTTTTAAGAATAAATATTGCATAGTATAGATTTTATTTAAGGAAAAAATTACTTCCATCATTTACCCAGAGGTAAATTTATGTCCATCACTTCAAGACAAAAGCAAAGCAGTATTAATTACCTTCAGAATGAAAAAGTCCTTTCAATTTCTCAATAATAACAATATTGCAGTACAGTATTACAGTAGTGTTTCCTTTCCATTTTCCACCTCATCCTCTGAAAATGAGAGAAGAAGACAGCTTTAGAAATATCAAACAGGGATTTTCTATTGAAGTAACAACAAGAAAATTTCTATAAAAGGACTAACATTTTGGGCTCGGGGGCAGAAAATATGTAAGCAAAGAAAACAACCGATATAAAAACACACAAAATTTAACCTTAAGGCAAATATTTCTCTAGTCTTTAAGTTTATTCATTTATGTATCTTGGCAAAAAAATTGCAACAGCATGTGACATTTACTAATAGTGTGTGAGATTTCTGCTGACATCTCCAAGTGTCCATATGAATTCTTTTTTAATTTAGACCTTTATAAGTTTAGAAATGTCTGTAGCATTGTGGTCCCAATTAGAAGTGTATGTGGACCAACATATGTACCAAGGAATGCATACAACAGCAAAATAAGCCAACATTTTGTTATACTGTGTTGGAAAGCTACAGAATTGCTACATTCCTTTAATAAAATGTTAGGCTTCATCAATAAATTATTCACACCTTTATAAGCCTATATGTATTTATTAGATATATGTAAATGTGACCAAGTGTCTGAGAAGCATTTCATGAAGATATTGGATTTGTTTTTGAATAGACTTTTTTTAAGTTTTAAATTTATAGAAAAATGGAAAAGTTAGTACTCAGAGAACTATATACCTCATGCCTGGTTTCTCCTGTTCTTAGCATTGTATATTACAATGGCACATCTGTCACAAATAATGAACCAATATTCACACATTATTATTAATTAAAATCCATAGTTTATTCCAATTATCTTAATTTATAACTAATGTCTTTTTTATCCTACAAGATCACATTTAGGATCCAACCTCACACTTAGTTGTTATTTTCTTTAGGTTCTCCATGGCTGTGGCAGTTGCTGAGACATTGTTTTTGATGACCTTGAGAGTTGTGAGGAGTAGTATTTTGTAAGGGTGTCCCTGTACTGGAATTTGTCTGTTGTTTTTCTCAGACTGGACTGGCGTACGGGTTTTATTGAGAAGGAAGACCACAGAGGTAAAGTACCATTTTCATCATATCCTAGTAAGGGCACATACTATCAACTGGTTTGCCATCATTGATGTTGATCTTGATTACATGGCTGAGGTAGTGTCTTGTCAGGTTTTTCCACTATAAAGTTATATCCTCCACCCCCCTCTACACAATCTGACAATTAAGTTCACTAACTTGTTGCTAACTTTTTTTTTTATATCGGAGGGGTTAATCATTATGAATTTGTTAACAACTGGACAGTCAACCAAGTTTACTATTTGGAAGTGCTGAAAAGGTTGTATGAAAAAGTTACACGACCTGAACTTTTCACCAACAATTCATGGCTCTTGCATCATAGCAATGCATCAGCTCACACGGCACTGCCTGTGAGGGAGTTTTTGGCCAGTAAACAAATAACTGTATTGGAACACGCTCCCTACTCACCTGATTTGGCCTCCAATGACTTTTTTTACCTGAAGGTAAAGGAAATATTGAAAGGAAGACATCTGATGACATTCATGACATCAAGTGTAATATGATGACAGCTCTGATGGCCATTCCAGAAAAAGAGTTCCAAAATTGCTTTGAAGGGTGCACTAGGCACTGGTGTGAGTGTATAACTTCCCAAGGGGAGTACTTTGAAGGCGACCATAGTGATATTCAACAATGAGGTATGTAGCACTTTTTCTAGGATGAGTTCGTGAACTGAATTGTCAGACCTAGTATACTATATTCTTTGCAATCATTATGCACAGCACACACTTGAGGACTAGGGTTTATGCACTCCTTCAGTTAGGGCGAGGACATCTATTGTATTTGGAATTGTTCTACACAGAAAATGTCTGTCTTCTCCTCTATTAACTTTTTTATTTAATCATTTCTTTATAACAGCATGGCTTCATAAATATTTATTTTGTACTGCTGACATTTTTAAATCTGTTTTTATTTGGGGCTTTTTAGGTTCACCCATGTCTTTTTGTGATTCGATTGCTCCTTTCTTTTTCTTGCTACATAATATTTCCAATGTGGGTGTCATACAGTTTATTCACTTATGCAAACACATTTTGAATTCTTCCACTTTGGGATGATTATGAATAAAGCCATGATAGACATCCACATGCAGATTTTGTGTAAAAATACATTTTCAAACCAGTAAATGCCTAGGAATATGATTGCTGGGTCTTTGGGTGATTCTGAGTTAAGTTTGTGAGAAATCTCTAAAATGTCTTCCAAAATGTGTGTGCCATCTTGTATTCCCAACAGCAATAAATCAGAGATACTGGTATTCCACATCTTCACCAATATTTACTGTTGTCAGTTTCTAGATTTTGACTTTTCTATTCAGTGTGAAGAGCTATCTCATTGTCACTTTAATTTGCAATTCCCTGATGACAAATGATGTATGTCTTTTCCCATGATTATTTGCTGTCTGTATGTCTTCCTTGATAAAGTGTCTGTTCATATCTCTTGCCCACTTTTAAATTGTGATGCTTGTTTTTTCATCGTTGAGTTTTAGAGTCTTTCGTATAACTTAGAGACAAATTTTTATTTATTTGTTTTTTTTTTATCAGATTATGTTTTGCAAATATTTTCTCCCATTAGTAAATTGTTTTTTAACTTCCTTAATAGTTTCTTTCATGGAAGTTTTTAATTTTAATAAAGTCTAACTTAACATTTTTCTTTTATGTATTTTGTCTTTGCTGTTATATCTAAAACATCACCAAACCTAAGATCAACATGGTTTTCTTCTGTATTTTCTTCTAGAAATTTTATAGTTTTGTATTTACATTTAAATCCTTGATTCAATTTTTGTTCATTTTTGTGAAATGTGTAATGTCTGTATCTAGATTTTTTTTTCCAGATGAAAACACTTCCAATTTTTCTAGAACAATTGTTAAAAGGTCTGTCTTTTCTCACTGAATTGTCTTTGTCAAAGATCGATGTAAATCTATTTCTCAGCAGTCTAGTCTGTTTCATTGATATATGAGTCTATTCTCTCACCAGTGTTACCCAATCTCAATACTGTAGCTTTATAATGTGTTATTTTCTAGGTAAAGGGATCTCAGCTGTGATTCTTTGTATTATAATTTCTCGAGATTTGGATGGGAGGGGCTTCTATGCGATCTCATTTATCTAATAGGCCAAGAAAATTAAAATAATTGTCTTTGATTTTTCCAGTTTGCTTGGTTCGCTTTTTGTCATAAAATTGGGAGGGACAACTTTCAAGCTTTTATATATCAAAGCTTTACTTACACCAAAGATTATATAAAACTGTATCACCAAATTTATGGAGTCCAATGCTTCTCACCAAATTACTCTGTTGTTAAATTTAATAAAGGTAACATGCTAACAATGGGGAAAATGTTGTCTATAAGTCCACACTGAGAAAAAGAGAAACCTTGAGGAACAAACTTTTCTTTCTCATTACGGGAAATTCTAAATTAATAAGAACAGAAAGATAACATTATCTTGTAACTTAATCTATGCTAAATTTTCTATAGGTACATAAGTGACCTATTTTCAAATTCATATTGTTATTTAAAGTTTCTGCTATATTGATTAATACACTGATAAAAACAGAATATTATTAAATTTTAAACATGTGAGAAAGGAGATGTTATGTTAAAAATATGTCCCACTTTAAATCAGCAATTTTTAAAACAAGACCATCTTTTCCTTGTGCTTCATTTGGTGTATTCATTTTAGAATTAAATTCAATGGAGCCAACTTTTAAGCTAATCTTATTATGTTCTGTTTAGAAAATATTTTTCAGTGGTTTTATTAATATATTAAATATTGCTTGAATTAATTTATTAGAGACAATATCAATTAATGTGTCAACATAGAAATATGCTTATTAGTTTATAAATGAATCCTCTATTGAAAACATTGCATATAAATATAGGTTTATATAAACTTACAGACAGTAAATAATATTTTTGAGTTTAGCTCATCTGTTGACTGAAATTTATTTTTTTTTCCAGCAGCAGCAGAAACATCAGAATATTCGCTTTTTATTTTTAGCCAAGACTTTTGGCTTCTAGTATTTAATTTATTTGAAACTCTTGGTATCTTCTCATCAAACTTCCTTTGGTCTTTGAAATATTCCTGAACCTCTTAAAAAAATTTTGCTCTCTGTGTTAAATTTATTCACCCTATTTATTCTGACTTGTCTAGATGTTTATTTATAAGGTATTTTAAAAATTAACTTTCTTATTTCTTTCTATCTTCAAGACATTAGGGCATAGTTGTTCAATAATGCAACTAAAGTGCAGTTTTGCTGTTAATCATTCAGGCTGTAAATAAATCAAATATATGACTGTTCCCACTAATATACACCTAATATTAAGACTGTCAATATATTTATGAGTAATGAAAAAATGGCTTTATAAAATTGGTGACTATTCTCGTTTCATTTTTTGTTGAAGTAACTTCACCTAAATATGTGTTTATGCACTTTAAATCAGTACTACCCCAATTTTATTCATTTAACCAAAACTTTGGATTAATGTCCAAATGAAATGAAAATATATAGAATTCTAAGAGTACTTTTTACAACTGAATTTGGAAAGCTTCCAGTTGATTTTTCAGCTCCCTTTTACAGGAAATTGTCAGCAGTGCCTTATACAGCCCAACTGGATATCCAGCCTTTCTTAGACCTCAGGAATTCTCACTATTCCATGAGTCATTCTCTGTGAGCTCACTTTGCCTTTGGTTCACCATAGGGGTGAGAGGTCTCCAAACTGAATGAATGAATGAACAAACACACTCTAAGGAACCTAGACCTTTGTGTTTTGGCATGACAAAAACAACTTTCCTTTAAATTTGTCTCCCTACATGAATACTCTGATTGGTTTTGCGCTTGCATGTTTGCAGTTTTCTTATACAGCAGCCCAGGGACTAACAGTGATTTGAGGCTTTGTGCTGATAAATTACGGCATGGCTTTCTTACAGCAAAACATACCTCTCTTTAGAATTTCATAATAGCTTCTGATATATGTATTGAATTAGCACTCATATTTCATGGGGGTCAAAATAAAGTGTTTGCTATCAATAGATATTTTCCTTTTTTTTTTTTAAATGTATCTGTTAATAGTATAGGCTGCATTGACACTTGAACCAAAAGTCTTATCTGCCCTGGGAATATGCCATTTATTTTTGCTCCAAAGCCAATAACTGTGAAGTGCCCAATATGCATGAAACTACGATTCTCATAAAATGACTTGAAAATAGATGGCTGAAAATTTATAGCTCTCCTATGACTCTTGTTTGAGGACCTATTCTAATAACCACTTATATGTAATCAGATGGACTTTATGCAACCTCATCTTCTAAATGGACCATGTGAATATTTCCCTATTATTGCTGCCATAGCTCACAGACTAGAGAAGTGTTGCTAGTCCTTCTGCTCTGAAATAAATTGCTATTCTAGCTACAGAAATTACAATGGCCTTCACATAAGTCATGCTCTATAATGTGGAGGCATATAGAAACTGCTTAGGAGATGTGGAATTCACCCACTAAACTATCTTCTCTGTTAAATTTGCCACTGAGATATTTTCTGTAGATAAAGAAATAAAAGAAAAAAAATTGTTTGGGGTTTATCATAAACCACAAGATGTATTATGCTAATATGCTTTCTAAAGTATTTGTGAAATATAAATATTAAACATGTCATTTTTTTTTTACTCAGTTCTAGACATGATTCATTTTGGTGTGCTTTGTTTAAGTAATGATATCAAAAGTTCTTCAGCTATATTTCAACCATTTAAGATAAGGACAGACATCTAAATCTAGGAATTATAAAACTCTAAAAATTAAGAGATTTTTTTATTTGTTATCAAATGCATTTATTTAATATCTTGAGGCAGTAAGTATTGGAAGAAACCTACATAAGTACTTTGTTAAATTTTGGAGGAAACGAGTATTCCATGAGTATTATATATAAATTGGAGAGTAAAATCTAAAACAATAAAATAAATGCATGTACAGGCACATATATGGAATATATTTTGGAAAATATATGATAATATGTCTTTATTATGACATGCTAAAATCATGCATTAGATAATCCAAAGAATCATTATAAAACAATTATGGATAATAAAGAGTTCAGAAAAATAATCATAAATAAAAGAATCTTAAAATATTTCTCATCATTACTAAGATTTCTTAATCCATGTCCAAATTTCCAAGTGCATATATGTGATCTAAATAAGATTAGTCTAAATTTGATCAGCATCATGATTTTTCTTTTTTTTTTTTTTTCTTCCATGGCTTTTAACAATGTTTCAAATTGAATGACTACTCTTGTGGAAAATAATGCCACCAATCTAGTTGTCTAGACCAACATTGTATCTTGGACAACAGAGACAATTTAAATGTTTTTTTCTTGATCACTTAACCTACTGATTACTTTAGGGATTTTATATAAATTTTTTTTAGATTCTTTATTTTGCAAAACAGGGCACGTCTACTCACTTGAAAATAATTGACAGCAATGAAGAAGGCTACTCTCTTTATATTAGATACACCATCTAAAGTTTATGAATCTCTGTGAGTCTTTGGCATTTTATAAATGAGAGATCCGAATAATTCATTTAACTTTTCTTCTTCGCTTAAATGTTCAAGTTTGTGAGCAGAGAAGAGTTCACTTCAGGAGTACAGCTGAGTTCATAAATTAATGTCAGAAAGTCCTGATTTCCTTAAAGATGTAACTTGTATTCTTGAGTCAAAAGAGACATTTTTGTTTCCCTAATTCTTTTCAGGATTAAGAGAAAAGAAATGAATTATCAAAGTGGAAAATCAATGCCTAAAGGAAACAATAATAAATAATGACAATAGTAACACTCAAGACCATGTAATAAGTACTTATTTTCTTAAAAATTCTGGGTGTTTTGTTTGTTTGTTTTTTACATTATGGTCCAAATGCATTTGAATATTCCAACACTGAAATTGCTATTTGATGAAGTGAGGATTAAAGATTATTGCCATGTTTCATTTTGACATCTCAAAAGGATTCAAGATTTTCATGGCCATAACTATTTGTAAACAGTTTCATTTCCATGCAATTTTCCCATTCTTATTTGATGTTTGGGGGTGTACATGTGTTTGTATAGGCACATAGCAAGACATACAAAAAGAACGGTAGAACGGTAGAGCCAGTACGAGTCTGTTTCAAATAAAGATGACTTATAATACGTTTTCATTTCTGGCAGTAACTTCATACACACACACACACACACACACACACACACACACACACACACACACAATTTCTTAGAAGATGCATTATCATTTTTTTCAACAAGAAAGTTAAAAAGCCTTTAAGATGGTTGGAAATAAATGCAAAACAATTTCTAATAGAAACAATAGAGAAACAAAAGATAGATATATATATATATATATATATATATATATATATATATATATATATATATATATATATTTATTTATTTATTTTTATTTTTATTTTTTTTTTCTTGTTTTTTCCCCAGAAGCAACATTTTGTTTATAGACACAAAACCGACATTTTGTAACATTGCAACCAGTGAGCTGGGCAAGTCAGCCACCTGGGTGACAGTCTGCCCCCTCAAAATGAGGCTCTTGGGTCTTTGATTCCACCAGGGTTTCACAATGTCTGTCCTGGATCCCAAAGGTCTCACAAAGGCATATTTGTCTGTAGATAGCTGTCAAACTATTTTTTCTGATGCAGGATGTGACCAGAGGAACTCCTCTATTCTGCCATCTTGCTAACATCACTCCTGGACAGCCTAATCAACTATACTGGCAAACGTGCACCCCCATTCAAATAAAAATAAGTAGAATAAATTTAAAATGCCATCATTATAGGAAGTCAGAACTACCAAAATTCACCATGTACAATAAGTAATCATTATTTGAAACAAACTATTATTGGTTCAACAATTTCTCAGTATGTATTTGTATGTATCTACACACACGCACGGACACACTAAATAAATACTAATATGGGGGAAATTACAGAATAATAATATTGTTAACTAGCATTTATTAAATTCCTTCTCCAATAGAGCTTACATGCCAGTGGTATGGGAAGACAGGCAGAAATAAGCCTGTCATATATATATATATATATATATATATATATATATATATATATATATAGAGAGAGAGAGAGAGAGAGAGAGAGAGAGAGAGAGAGAGAGAGAGGCATTATATTTCCCTATCTCCTAAATCTAGGTTCCCCTTTGATTGTGTTGGCCAATAGAATGCAGCAGGAACAGCACTGAATGATTTCTGAGCCTTATTCCCAAAATGTTTGAACATCTCTGGTCTCAGTGTTGAAATCTGTGGTTCTATGTAAATAAGTCTATATTATCCTGCTATAAGATAGCATATAATATGAAGGACTCAGTTTATTCCACCACCCTAAATGAGATCATGATAACTGATGGTTGTCTGATTGTAGAATCATGAGCAAGCCCAAGCAAGATAATTTGAGCACACTGCATCTAGAAGAATTGCCCAAATGAATGCAGCCTAAATTGCCAATCTATAATATCATGAAATGAATAAAAGAGTGTTATTATAATTCAGTAAGGCTAAAGTAGTTGTTATAGAAAAAGACCATAATGATACAATGTTTAATTGCTACAGAGAAAACATAGCAGGTCAGAGGTAGAAGAAGCATCCAGACTGAGGTTACGATTTGATTTGGGGTGGGAAAAGAAGTTCTTACAGAGAAAATTATGTTTTAGTTATATCTTAAAGAGAGTTAAGAAGAACAAGTGTATTTGGGGGTTATAAAACTAGAGCCAGAAGGGACTGCAGTGCAGACATAATAAGGTGGAATTAGGCTTGAAGCATTTACAAAACAGCAAGAAGGGCAGTACAAGTGCAGCAAAGTAAGCTTTGTAAGTAATTTTAAAAAGTAAAGTCTGTCCAGTCCAGAAATGCACTATTTTAGATAATTTCAAAGACTGTGATTTTTATTCTGAATTAAATCAAAGATTAGAGGGTAAGGATATGGTCCGATTTGTTTTAACCAGGTTACTCTTGTAGTTGAATTGAGAAGACTCTGTAGATACAAGATGAGAGAAGATAAGAGACTAAGACCAGTTATTCCAGAATGATGAAAAATATTAGGTTACTGATTAGAAAAACTTGCAGGGGATCATTACTCTTATGTCTACTATTACAGCAACTTCCCAGCTAACTAAATAGTTAAATAATTAAACAGTGGTTAAACTTATCAATGAATATGAATCACTATTCAGATTCAATAAAGATCTTTCAATTATTTATTTGCTGGATATGTTTGTTAATTAGTTGATTTGAGAGATATGACAATTCTTCAAGAAATAATTTATGACACATTATTATAAACATTTGTAAATGTCAACATATTATGAAAGATTTAAAATAATAGTGAAAGAAGAAAGGACACAGAAGCTTTAAATTGCCTATCATTAAGATTTTGCCTTGCTATTGTGTGTAGCCATATTGCATAGTTTTCCATTAAAAAAATATAATCTATTAAATATACAATATATAAAATTCAATAGATCACAACATAAAAATCGTTCATAGAAAGATGTCTATTTTTTATTTGTAATTTTCTTCATGAGCAGATACTTTGAGGGAATACTATAAAAAATATAAAATTCTATCTAAACTATTGTAATAAAGTAGAAATTATTTTTTACAAATCTGTTTATTGAATGTGTCAACTTCTACATTAATGATAACAAATAAAAGACAATTCCATCGAAATACTGTGCTTTCCTAAGATTAATATCATTGTAGTACAATTATTAACTTTCTGGCTTGACCATGGAGTATGAATTTGGAACTCTATGGAAAAAAAGATGGGGTGTATGTCCTCTAAATAACCATCCTAACACTTTTTTCCTCTTATTTCTAACAAATTTTTGTAAACGTGAAAAGTAGTGGCTTGAGTTTCCAAGTCTAAAACAGACCTGGATGTACATTATGCTATACAAATTGAATACTTATTGTTTCTATATTCCTATGAAATGTATTTGACTATGCTATTCTGGGCATGAATTCACTTTATTATTATAGCACTTGTCATAGCTAAGTAAGTGAAAACAGAGTAAATGAGTCACTGGGTCTGGTGACTAGCCTTGACTCTGCCATGAACTAGCTAAGTGACAATTCCCTTGATATCTCAGAGAGACCTGGAGCATGTAAACATTCATTTCTCTCATAGCATTATTAATCTAAGCAGTGAAATAACGTTTAGAACAGTGGTTTTCAAATTGCAGTACATGGAACCATTGAAAAGTGGAAAGCAAAGTAAATAGGACCTTGTGCATCCCTTTTTCAACCAGAGATCAGCTTCTATAGGGTTTTATATAACGGGGTTTCCTGTCAAAATTTACTTATGGTAAATATATATTTTATATATCATATATATGTATATATCATATTTGTATATCATATATATTTTAAATAATATTGTATTATTATATATTATATAATAAACACACACTTTATATAATATATTATATATTTAATATATTTATGATATATTAAATGATATGATATGATATAGATATATACATAAAAATATATATTTCTCTAAAAAGTTCTGAAACAGCCTTGGTTCAATTTCTGATTAGCAATTTGAGTTATCAATTCATTCCAGCTATAAGAAATATTTCCAGTCCTACATATCATGATTACTTGCCATTAAATCACTGTGAGCTGATTGTTGTATCATAAATATGCTTTGCTAAAATTGAATGTTTTTTTTGAGTGCACAAGTTCAAATAATATGATTGTGTACAATATATCTCTTAAGTGAAAAATGAATGTGTGCCTAAATTTAGGTGTCATATATGTTTAATATTGAGTATCTGCAGGGTTTTAATTTTTTGTCTTCCAGATATTCAAGGTATTTATTTAAATTTTGCTATTTGTCATGGAATTAAGTTAGACATATGGCAATACAGGCAACTAGTGGATGATAACTCTATTTTATGTATACTCTGAAAAGAATTTAATTATTCACTCAATTTCAAGGGGATATGTTATTCATTATATTCATATATTGCAACAATATTATGGAATAAGGAAAACCAAATTTCTTAATCTCTATTACTAGCAATCATTAGCATTCATACAGATTTTAAATTTGACATTTGTTTTTTCAGTAGTAGATATTATATTAGACAGAATGGTTAACTTTGTTTCAACTGAAAACCTAGAAGTGAGAGTTTCAAGAGAGTACACTTAAATAATCAAAAGACAATATACTTCCAATAGAAAATTATATTTTACAGAAAGAAAGAAAAATTTGGATGACATCATAAAAATGGCAGCATGAAGTGAGCCTCTGGAAATCTCCCCTGGAATGTACAACAAATTGAACAACTATTAACTCCACAAAGGACTCCCTGCACAGCAGATAGGCAAGACTAAGAGGACACTACTGAAATCACATAAAGTTGGGCAAATTGCACAAGCAGGACAGGAGGGAAGGGAGAAGTGTGGAGACATGGCCACTTGGGCGCTGGATGCAGACCTAGCTTGGTGCTCAGAGCGCGCTGCATTCTGGAACTACTGCAGTTGCGGGAGAGGGAAGAACTAGGACTGCTAGTTCTCTGCTTATGTCCCACAGGGCTGGAGGGACAGCATATAACAGGGCTGAACCCAATGCTCACGGCATTGACTCAGAACAAAGACTGAAAGAAGAAGGCTTCAAATGGTGGTTTAAGCCCTCACTGCCAAGCGGAAGCCTTAGGCACTGAGACTAGCCACCCCCTCCCTACCCTTGCAGAGCTTGTCCCACCCCCACCTGCCCAGTGCTAGAAGCGGAACAGTAGCAGTGTCAGATCAAAAGAACAGAATATTTGCAGTTCTGAGAACTGTGGTCCACAGACATGGACTCAAAGCCCAACTAGTTCTGGCAAAGGGGAGTGAGCTGTGGAAGCAGGACCGGCTGTGGTGGTGGTCGCCGCCATTGCTCTGGGCCACCTCTCACAACCCACCCGGCCCCTGTCCCCACCTTTCTGGGTAGATCCCTGCAGCAGTAAACAGAGCTGCTGAAACACACAGGCTCTGAATCTGGTGCAGGAGGAGCTTTGGAACTTCAGAAGTTCTCTACATCCCCATCCGAATGTGGCACCCTATGACCCGGATGAACTATTCACAGAGGAGAAGCCAGCCTTATAGGGAATCCCCCCATAGTGTGAGAAGCCAGAATAGTGCAGAAAAAAAATAACACTACAGAGTGAGAGAGAATAAAAGGCTACAGTCAGAGAGAAAATAAAACATTCTACCAACACCTACTGGAAAACAAAAGAAAGCCTTCTTTCTATCAACCTGTTGCAGAACCCACTCCTGTAGATGTCTAGGAAGAGACATAATAAATCATTAATGGCCATGAAAAACCAAGACAACAACACCTCAGAAGAAAATGAAGAGACTCCAGAAAATGAACTTAAAGATATGGAAATATGTGACTCAAATGACAGAAAATTCAAGATTGCAGTTATTTAAATACTCAATGAGATCCAAGAAAACATAGACAGGCAGTTTAATGAACTCAGAAACACAATCAAAGAACAAAATGAACGTTTTACCAAAGAGACTGAAATTTTTAAAAAGAACCAAATAGAATTTCTGGAGGTTAGAACTCAATAAAAGAAATGAAGAATGAAATAACCAGGTTAGGTAGTAAAGTTGACCAGATGGAGGAAAGAATCAGTGACATCGAAGATAGAAATCTGGAAATGACACAGATGGGAGTAGAAAGAGACTTGAGACTTCAAAGAAATGAAGGAACTCTAAAAGAACTTTCTGACTCCATCCAAAAGAGCAATATAAGAATAATGGGCATGCCAGAAGAAGAAAGAAATAAGGGAACAGAGAGTTTATTCAAACATAGTCAATGAGAACTTACCAAACTTGTGGAAAGAACTGGAACCTCAAATCCAAGAAGCAAATAGAACACCTAAGTACTTCAATCCCAACAGGCTTCCTCCAAGGCACATCGTATTAGAGCTTTCAAAAATCAATGATAAGAAAGAATCCTCAAGGCAGCCAGGGAAAAGATGATGGTAACTTACAACAGAAAGCCCATTAGAATATCATCAGATTTTTCAGCAGACTCTACAAGCCAGGAGGGAGTGGAACAAAATATTCACACTACTGAAAGGAAGAAATTAGGAGCCAACATTCATATATCCAGCAAAGATGCCCTTCAGATATGAAGGAGGAATAATAGACCTTACAGATATACAGAAGCTGAAGGAATTTTTCTAACACATGACCTACATTACAAGAAATACTAACGGAGGCTATTTGACCACCATCAATAGGGATAATTTGTGGCAACAAAACATAAAAGGGGGGAGAGTAAAGGCCTGAATCGGAATACGGGAATGGAGATAGTAAGCGTGCTGAAGAAAATGGAATACTCTATATATCAAACTTTCTTTTACATAACCTAATGGTAAACACTCAAAAAAAAATATAAAAAATCCAGAACTGAAGTATATAACATAATAAAAGGAGAAACAGAAGGGAAAACATAGAAACCACCAAACAGAAATGATAGACAACAACAAAAAGGCAAAGAAACAACGGAGACACTGTCTTACCATAAAACCAAAGATGGAATGATAGGAAATCCTCACATATCAATAATCACCCTAAATGTAAATGGACTGAACTCACCAATAAAAAGGCACAGAGTAGCAGATTGGATCAAAAAACTTAACCCAACCATATGCTGTGTCCAGGAGACACATCTCAGCTACAAGGACAAGCACAGACTCAAAGTGAAAGGGTGGAAATTGACACTCCAAGCAAATGGTACACAGAGAAAATCAGGTGTAGCCATAATGATATCAGATGAAACAGACTTCAAGGTGAAAAAGATAACAAGAGACAAAGATGGACATTTCATAATGGTGATGGGGACTGTACAACAAGGAGACAAAACAGTCATCAATATTTATGCCCCCAATCAGGGAGCACCGAAATATACCAAGCAACTGCTAACAGAACTAAAGGGAGAAATTGACCAAAACACAATTATACTAGGGGACTTAAATACATCATTCACAGCTATGGATAGATCATCCAAACAGGAAATAAATGCGGAAACAGCAGCCCTAAATGACACATTAGATGAAATGGACATAATTGACATTTATAGAGCACTTCATTCTAAAACATCAGACTATACATTCTTTTCTAGTGTACATGGAACATTCTCAAGGATAGACCATATATTGGGACATAAAATCAGTCTCAGGAAATTTAAGAAGATTGAAATCATACCAAGCATATTCTCTGATCACAAGGCTTTGAAATTGGATATCAACTGCAAAAAGAAAGCAGGAAATATCACAAATATGTGCAGATTAAACAACACATTTTTAAAGAATGACTGGGTCAAAGAATAAATAAGAGGAGAGATCAAAACATACATAGAAACAAATGAGAATGAAAATACTTCCTAACAAAATTTTTTGGGATGCAGCAAAGCAGTTTTAAGAGGAAAATTTATATTATTACAGGCTTATCTCAAGAAACAAGAAAAATCTCAAATAAATAACCTCATATTATACCTTAAAGAACTAGAAAAAGAAGAATGAATGAAACCCAAGGTCAGCAGATGAAAGGAAATAATAGAAATCAGAACAGAACTAAATGAAATAGAGAACAAACGACAACAGAAAAATATTATGTGACAAAGAGCTGGTTCTTTGAAAAGATTAATAAAATTGACAGACCCTTGGCTAGACTCACATATATTTTTATATCCAAAATATACAAGGAACTTATACAACTCAACAACGAAAAAATAAACAACCCAGTTGAAAAATGGGCAGAGGAACTGAAGAGACATTTCTCCAAAGAGGACATACAAATGGCAAATAGACATATTAAAAAAATGCTCAGCATCACTAATCATTAGAGAAATGCAAATAAAAACCACAATGAGGGCCAGCCCGGTGGCTCAGGCAGTTGGAGCTCCGTGCTCCTAGGTCCTAGGGCTGCCAGTTCGATTCCCACATGGGCCAGTGGGCTGTCAACCACAAGGTTGCCGGTTCGGTTCCTCAAGTCCCGCAAGGGATGGTGGGCAGTGCCCCCTGCAACTGAGATTGAACATGGCACCTTGAGCTGAGCTGCCGCTGAGCTCCTGGATGGTTCAGTTGGTTGGAGCTCATCCTCTCAACCACAAGGTTGCCGGTTTGACTCCTGCAAGGGATGGTGGACTGTGCGCCCTGCAACGAGAAACGGCAACTAGACCTGGAGCTGAGCTGCACCCTCCACAACTAAGATTGAAAGGACAACAACTTGACTTGGAAAAAAGTCCTGGAAGTGCACACTGTTCCCCAATAAAGTCCTGTTCCTTCCCCAATAAAATCTTTAAAAAACAAAAAAAAAAAAGAAAAATACAATGAGATATCACCTCACCCCAGTCAGAATGGCTGTCATCAACAAGAGAAATAGTAACAAGTGTTGGAGAGGCTGTGGAGAAAAAGGAACCCTCATACACTGTTGGTGGGAAAGTAGGTTGGTGCAACCGCTATGGAAGGCATTGTGGAGGGTCCTCAAAAAATTGCAAACAGAATCACCATATGACTCAGCATTCCCTCTCCTGTGTATCTACCCAAAGAATCTGAAAACATTTATCCATAAAGACACGTGTGCTCCAATGTTCACTGCAGCTTTATTCACAGTGGCCAAGACATGGAAACAACCAAAATGTCCTTTGATAGATGAATGGATAAAGAAGTTGCAGTATATATACATAATGGAATACTATTCAGCATAAGAAAAGATGAAATAGGATCATTTGTGACAACATGGATGGATCTTGAGATTATAATGCTAACCGAAATACGTCAGACAGAAAACGTAGAGAACCATATGATTTCACTGACTTGTGGTATATAAAACAACCACGAGTTGTTTTATAACAACAGAAGATCAAGACATACAACTGAAAGAAAAAAACTCATAGACATAGACAATAGTTTAGGGGTTACCAGAGGGTAACGGGGTAGGGGGGAGCGGGACTCTAGAAGCTACTAAATGGGGTCTAATATATGATGATGGAAAGAGAACTGACTCTGGGTGGTGAACACACAATGTGAGATATAGATAATGTATTACAGAATTGTACGTCTGAAATCTATGTAACTTTACTAACCATTGTCATCCCAATAAAGTTTAATTTAAAAAAGAGAAAAAAGAAAATTATATTTACAAAATTATTCACTAAGCTTATCCTTAGCTATTCTTGTTAGTATTTTCTAATAAAACTCTGAATGTAACATGGGATATAAAATTTAAAAAAAAAAATATTTTAACACTAACATACAGATCATATGATTTGTAAAATAAATGCTTCGTGATAACTTACAAACTAAAGGGTCTAAAATGAGCCCATTATAGAAGTAGATATTTTCGTAAATTATTAATAAATATTAACATTCACAATTAATTTTTGAATAAAAGACCATAAGATGGAGAAATGGAGTTACCAAAGATATTATCCAAAATTATCACCAAAAATTATCCTATTTTAGTGCCTAAGTTATTTACTGCATGTTTCATGTTTGGAGTCTGTAAATGAGGGACTTTAATACCGAAAGAAAAAAAATGACACCTCTGTAACAAAAATACCAGAAAAAGAAGAGTAAAAGAACAAACTCAGTATTAATTTTCTTCCGTAGCAGAAAAAAAATAAATTTTGTCTTGACAAATAATTTGAAGACATGGAATAGCACTTATTAGGATACCAAAGTTGTTGTACTGTGAAGAGACGCATATTCCACTCATTCTGAATAATAGGCTGTCTAATTAAGCAAACCTGTGTGTTTGTGTGTGTGTGTTCATGTGTATGCATGTGTATGTTCCCGTGTGTACATGCACGATCATATAAATGAAATTGTGTAAACCTGCTACAGAGTTGAAGATCATTTTCTACATCCAAGCATCTTTTAAAATTTTGTTTAAATACAGGGGAAAAAAACGAAGAAAAAGGCACTGAAAAATCACTAACAATCAATCTACCTAGAAAAACAGTCTGTTGCCATGGGAAGTAATTAGAGGAGATTTTTGAAAGGTGTATGAAGAGAGGATGGGAGTGGGAGTATGGAGCTGAAAGGGAGTTCTCCAGATGAAATCTCTTTCAACCCTGTGGTTCAGAGGTGGTTGAAGGGTGCTGAGCCGTGAAGCTCAAGAATCAGTAAGAATTAATCAAACAAAAAGCTCTCCAGTGAGTCAACCTCTCACTGGTTAAAAAAAAAAGGGCTTTTTTTACTGACAGAGGAGAGCTATGCTGGCAAGGAGAAATGCAGAGCCAGATGTTTGTTTATTTATTTATTTTTTAAATTCATTTAACACATATTGCATGAGCTCCTACATTGTGTCAGGCATTTCTCAAGATGGATCATAAAGAGGGAACAAAACCCATAAGTAATGAGAAAGAAATCCAGGACAAAGGCTAATTTAAAAATGCAAATTTTGTTGGTGTTATTGTTCCTTCACAATTAGAGAGAGAAACACAAAGAAACAGTTTCTCCATGTGTGGGTTTCCCATGGTGGTGACTCAGTACACATGCTATCAACAGATTGCTGGATTTCTACACTGAAAATGAAATTTTCTATCAATCCTCATTCATTTTAAAATATAGGGTTAGAAATTCAAGAGACCAGAGTAGATATTAAGCAGTACAAATAATTTTTTTGCATCTGGTTTTAAAGATTTCTTTCTTTGATATGCTCAACAAAAGGTAGGAATGATTATGAAAATATTCTAAACTTGGGGCCACTGTTTACACAGGAGCACACCCAAGTATTTCCTTTCTTGTATAAAAGTCCCTTATTTATTATACATACTTACATATGCATGATGAAACCTGAAAGATGCCCTTAGAGACTGGAACCATGCAAGAATTCCTGAAATAAATTACAAATGTGATCAAATTGATGGGAAACAAGAATAGAGAAAACATCAGACAAAACTTTGAAATGAAGAAGTCAAAACAAAGATAAGAATATTTTTCTTTCACAAACACTTGGGGGGAGAAAAACTCAAGCTCAAAGAATCAAAGTTTGAATAAATACAGGGAGAAAAAAGGCTAACTAACTGAAGAATAACATTTATATCAAGTAAATATCTTGGTTTTTTTTTAATTATAAATGAAAAAAACATAGCTAACATTTATAACAATTTTAAGACAGGAATCAGTTATCATTGTTTTTGTTTTGTTTGGTTTTGTTTTTAATGGCCTCAATACTTCACCTATCCTTTCATCTGCGTCCTTTGCAGTCTCTGCTTAAATGCCCCATGCAACGTGATATTACACTGTATCAGAAATGGAGTCTATTTCTCTCTCCTCTTGAATCTAGGTAACCTTTGTGATTTAATTTGGCTCATAAAATGTGGGAAAAACCGAATTATGAGAAGTGTGGGATAAGTCTCAGGAGGACTTGCTCTGGGAACCCTGCCACAAGTCCAGGCTACTCTGGTAGAGGATGATCAACTATGCTGACCGACCAATAGCAATCAGACCCATCTGATCCCACAAATCGGACCCACAAATATGTAAGAGAACACAACCAAGATCAGCAGAGTTGCCTCTCCCACAGCTGACTGCAGAGGCATGAACAAACACAGCCCACCAAAGAAGAAACATTCAGCTGACCCAAACATGGATGAATGACTGTTTTAAGTTATCGGGCTTCAGGGTGGTTTGCTAAGCATTAGCTTAATGTGAAATAGATAATGCATATATGAAATGAAACGTATCTCTCATTTTGAATGACTCAACTTTATTTTGAAAAAATATTTTTAGTTTGCATTTCACAAACAAAATCTAGCACTAAAGTATATAACAGAGACAGACTAAAAATAATAATATAATAATTTAAAAAGTTGATTCAGAAAGTTTGGAAAATATATGTGAGGCTAAGTAGTAAGTATAAAACAAAAAAACAAGGAAGCTGTTTTTGATCAAATAAATACAAAAAATATAAAATATGGAATACAGGGCCAGCCTGGTGGCTCAGGCAGTTTGAGGTACATGCTCCTAACTCCGAAGGCTGCCGGTTAGATTCCTACATGGGCCAGTGGGCTCTCAATCACAAGGTTGCCAGTTAAACTCCTCGAGTCCCGCAAGGGATGGTGGGTTCCGCCCCCTGCAACTAAGATTGAACATGGCACCTTGAGCTGAGCTGCCGCTGAGCTCCTGGATGGCTCAGTTGGTTGGAGTGCATCCTGTCAACCACAAGGTTGCCGGTCTGACTCCCACAAGGGATGGTGGGCTGTGGCCCCTGCAACTAGCAACGGCAACTGGACCTGGAGCTGAGCTGCGCCCTCCACAACTAAGACTGCAAGGACAACAACTTGAAGCTGAATGGCACCCTCCAAAACTAAGACTGAAAGGACAACAACTTGACTTGGAAAAAAGACCTGGAAGTACACACTGTTCCCCAATAAAGTCTTGTTCCCCTTCCCCAATTAAAAAAAAAAAAAAAAAAAAAAAAAAAAAATATATATATATATATATATATATATATATATATATATATATATATGGAATACAATATAGCATAGAAAACCTGAAAAGCTAAGAAAACATGCAATGACAGTGTCATCTAGACCTAAGAATTATCCACATTCTGGAATATTTTTATATAAATATTTTAATGGAAAGTGTACATATACTGACATTCATCCCTGAATAATTCAGCATGTTTTTTAAAAATAAGTAGAGTCTCCTACATTATCACAATTTAAAAAATAGCATTACACAGAACAAAATTAACGTATTCTCTACTGCAATTTTATATCTAATTCACATTCTGCCCTCAGAACACCTTGTATAGGTGTTGGTTTATTTATTTGTTTTGATTCAGAACGCTGAGTTTTATAGCTCCTTAGTTTCTTAATCTAAAATAACTCCATGCCCCCAACACATGCTTTTTTCTTTCCATTCTCTCTCTCACTCCTTCCCTTCCTCCTGCCCTCCCTCCCTCCCTCTCCCTCTCCTTTTCCCTCTCCCTCTCCCTCTCCTTCTATCTCTCCCTCTCTGTTTCTTTCTTAGATAATGTAGTTTTGAAGATAAAAAGCCATTGTCTTTTACCATATATTTTTATTTTAAAAGAAAATTTTCTCAGTTGATATCAATAAAGGTGCTCTGAGGAAGAAAAAAAATCACCTCATACCCTGCCTTATGCTGAAATATTCAAGGTGAATTAATTATAAATGTAGATGGTCAGACTAATCAATTTCTGGTAGATACAGATGCTACTCTTTTTACATTAACCCCTTCCATCTATACTCAACCTCTTCCCCAGAGTAAGAATATTACACATTTGGTAGGTGTTTCAAATAACTTACAGACATTCCCTATCTTCCAGGCCTTATCTTTAAACCTTAGTCCCCTAGATCCTCCTCTGTGATACTACCACTGTAAATTTAATACTTTGCAAATGGAGTTATAATATTAAATGCACACAAGATAAACTGATTCTTTAAATTCCATAAAATCTGTCTATTCATATTCAAATTATTCCTGCTTCCTTATATTTTAATCATATCCCAGATAAAATCCTTCACCATAGCTCTCTATGGGCTAAAAGTTCCATTGAGTTAGGAGAAATAATTGGAACAAAATCTTTTCACAGATAGACACTAACAAACCATTACCCAAACTTCCCCAATATCATTTGAAGCCAACAGCAAATGAAGGGAACAAATCTATATTTGAAGATCTTATATCCAAAAGTGTTCTCATAGCTCTTGCATTTGTCTTTGCAACACTCCTGTGCTGCCAATGAGAAGACCAAATGGACAATGATATTGATTTGTTCAAGACCTCAGGGGCATCAACAGAATTGTTACACTTCATTTTCTGATAGTACCTAACCAATATACTATTATGTCATCAATTATACCTGAAGTCACTTGCTTCCCTGTAGTGTATCTTTGCACTGTATGTTTCAGTGTGTCTCTAGGCCAGAACTGTCAATACCTTTTTGTCTTCCCCCAGGAAAGACAACAACATGCTTGGGCATCCATGTCCCTCATATATCATGACCCCCCAACTGTATTCCCCATGTTATCAATCAAGACTTTCAATATCTACATTTCCTTTGTGTTTCAGTTTTGACACAATAGGTAGATGATTTTCTACTTTATCTAGAAAATTAAAAAGCTTTGAAAATTAATTCCATTTACTTGTTCTCTGCCCTCATAAAAAGAACATAAAGTCTCAAAAGATAAATTACACATTTGCCAAAATACAGTTATTTAGTACATGGCCTATGTGGGAAGAGAAAAATGCTCTCTTCTGATAGACAAAAGACTACCAAAACTTATTTTGCTAAGTGAAATAAGTCAGAGAAAGAAACACAAATAGCATAGATTTCACTTATATGTGGAATCTAAAAAGCAAACTAAATGAACAAACAAAGCAGAAGCAAACTCATAGATACAGAGAACAAATCGATGGTTGCCAGATGGTAGGGTTTTGGGTATAATGGGTAAAACAGCTAAAAGAATGAAGAGAAATAAATTGCCAGTTTTAGAAACAGTGACAAGGATGTAAAGTACAGCATACGGAATATAGTCAATAATAGTACAATAACTATATATGGTGTCAGACAGTTACTAGGCTTACAGCGGTGATTACTTAGTAAGTTCTATAAATGTCTAATCACTATGTTGTACACTTGAAACTAATATAGTATTGTAGTCAACTGTAATTGAAGAATAAAAACAATATTAAAAAATAACAAAACAACAACAACAACCTTATCCTATATCCCTTACAATACAACAATTAAAGGGATTTTTAGGTTTAACTGGATATTGCAGGTGATAGGTATCACATTTTTGTGAGACAAAGATAATTCTTTATAAATTGATTAATGTTCTAAACATGGTTTCCTATATCAGGAAAGTCCTCACCATTGAGCCAAACCTTTCCAAGTCCAGAGAGTACACAACTGAGGAAAGAGAAGGTCTCAGATGTTCACACCCCTTCCTGCTTCCCTTCCTCTTCCTCCTCAGGCAAAGGGGCCATTGTCAGGGAACTCTGAAAGAAGACATTTGTGGTAATGTGCCCCACAAGGTGCTGTTCTCTCTCACTAAATTGAACAATATTACCACCTTCCCATGAGAACAACCTAACCAAAGCTCTAAGGCCTCTTCAGCCATCTCTACCCCAACAAATTAAATTGAGGCCTAGAGGTTGGTGGGTCTATGCTGTTACTGACTCTCTCACATACTTCATACAGGGATGTTTATAACCATCTATAGTATTATCAGAAACAAATGAACAAAAAAAAATTGTTGAGTTGGCCCCAGGACTCTACTAATCTACACTTGCCATTTCAGTGATAGGTCTCAGTTTTATCTCAGTTTGTCGATTGGAACCTATGGCAGAAAGACCACTACCATAGGCCAGAGGCACCCATTTGGCTTGCAGACTTATAAACTCCTGGATCTTTAAACTTCCAGAGTCAGTTGAAAGTACAAACCCATGAAGAGGCGATTACTGAGAAATTATTGGGCCTTGATGGACACTGAGCACATTACCCATGAAGCAGTCTTATGATTAAAAATCCTGATCATGCTGTCTCACTGGAGGTCTGAAGTTGCTGGGTTGGAGAAGCTCAGGAAGTGAAAATATCACAAAATGGAGAAGGCAAAACCCAGGTCAGCTGGGTTTTGGCAACTCTATGTAAAGATCTCAGGAGTGCCCTGCCAACTGCCTGGCATATCACGGAAAGAGCCACTGTTTCCACTGGCCCAATAGGGACCCAGCCATAGAGCCCTCTTATATCACACCTGGGCCTGATTCATGATGGCTCCTCTAGGTTAACTGCTACAAGGATGGAACGGAGTGCAGCTGCCATCCAATCTTAGAGAGAATCGTCCCTTATCAAGAGCAGGCCACTCTTCTCACTTCAATAGTGGAAAAATATAATTATTGCTACTTCCTTTATACTTCTTTTATCTGACAGTATTCTATTATAAATAACCCTTTAAAGCACACAGTCCTTTATTGGAATTTCGTCAATATTTTAATGTCTACCTTTTTCATCTAGTCAAATTTCCAGTATCTAATACAATATTCCATAGAGTAGAAAAATAAATGTTTCTCAATGTATTAACTATTATAAGATGCAAACGTGTGTTCTGAACCTCTTTTCCCACCGAATCCCATGGAGAAGGAAATTTCTGTCAACTTTTCTACCCTCTCTGAGCTGATAAGAAATGTGTGATATTTCTGAACTCTCTCCCTAGAAGCAACAGATGAAAGCCTGATGTTTGGAGTCTCAAATTTACGTATCCGTCTCTTAAATCGGTCATAGTTAATTCTCATAAATTGTTATGACATCTTTCCATCCAGAACTGAGATATTTTGTTCTCCAGGTGCTAAGCCTACTATTTCAAAGCCACCACGAAAAAAAAAAAAAAAAGTTATTGGGTGTACATGGAGCATGAATTTTACCAATTTGCCACCAACTCAGAGTCAGGTTAGCTGGTCACACCACATAATCACATTCTTGTATTTAGCTTTTACTACAGACTGCATATATTATGGAATATTGGTACCTTTCTGCTTATTAATACATTTGTTATTTTCTGCGTTTCTCTTTGGATATCAGCTTTTTCTGTATACTGTCCATTGGTGGGGGCGGGTAGAGAGAGTATGGAGTGTCTGCCAGTATCGTGCAGCTCCAGAAGCGGATGTGTATCACCAAAGTATCGGCACATGGGAACCAGAGAACAGTATTCAGAGATCGAGATTCTTGGTAAAGCAAGATGTGTTTCTTTACAATGTGTAAACCGTGTGGCCTGCAGTGTTTGAAACATGGGAGGCAGTACTGTTGGGTACTCTCGGTTACAGTTTAACTATAAAAGGGGTTAAAATTTAGGGTGTGAAGGTGTTGTCTGGAAATTCAAATAAACATAAGAACCAAGAATATGATCATGAACTGAGACACCTTTGTTTTCTGAAGTCAGAAGTTTTCTTAGGGAACCTAGAGTGATGATACATCTTCATTTCTCAAGTGACTGTAGAGTCTGGGAGATGGCAATTTTCAGACCCCACAAAGCTCTTGCTTCGCTTGGACCTCAACTCCCATGATGGTTGCTCACTCCACTTGTTCCAGACTAACAGTCTTGCTGTTCCTCAGATAAAACAGTCATGGAGGTGTCAGGGCCTTCGCACTGGTTCTCCCTTTAGTTGGAAATGGTACACTAGAGACATGTCACTAGATGCTGGCATGGAAGCACTTGAACTTCCTGCACATTTTCTCAAATGTCAACTTTGTGAGGTTTATTTGAGCATGCAGGACTATTGATTACTTTTTGTTTTGTTTCATTTTGTCTTGTTTTTTTTTTTTTCAATTAAATTTATTGGGGTGACAATTGTTAGTAAAGTTATATAGATTTCAGTTGTACACTTCTATAATACACCATCTATATATCACATTGTGTGTTCACCACCCAGTGTCAATTCTCCTTCCATCACCATATATTTGATCCCCTTTACGCTCATCTACCACCTCCTTCTCCCTTACCCTCTGGTAACTACTGAACTATTGTCTGTGTCTATGAGTGTTGTTTCTTTATTTATTTGTCTTGTTCCTTTGTTGTTTTCAGTTTCAGAGTCATTCAAAGTAGTTAAGAAAATTCTTATTTCTGTTACAAACAGATTTAATTGAGTTTAAAGAAGAAGCTGGTTTAACTGAATTTAAAGAAGAAGAAGCTGATATAAACTTAACTAAAAGTATATTTTTTAAAATTAATTTTAGATAATAAAACAACAGAAATAATAATTTTATGTTTTACATATAGTTTACATAACTTTTCACAAGCTCAAATAATCTGTAATAAATTAAAAAGAATTTCCTTCATTGTGAATCATATACAACACAGACAAAGAAATCATCTTGTACATAGTAACATTCTCATTAAATTGTAGTGGCCTAATAAACAAAGGTGATAAAAAGGATGCTCTCATATCACGATTACTACATGTCTCCTACATTATGTAGTAATTGGCAAAGAAATGATTATTCAAGAAAAAATATTGAGCCAGTGGCAAGTTCAATATCTTAGATTACTGACCAAATTCCTATCCTTTGATTTCAGTGCAGATATCACTTTATTTATTTATTTACTTATTTATTTATTTTTGAGATTTTAATATATGTCTTAATGTGTAATAAATATTCAGGTTCTTAAAAGAGAGGAACAAAACAATGACATAAGAAATCATTTCTTAAAACATATTTTGCCCAGTTCTAACCTCTAGGTTTTCATCCTATGAAAATTCTCCTTTATAACTATATATTTCAGGCATGTTTTTCATTTCCTTTGGCAATATTATCTTGTTGACATTGTCAAAATTATTTTAGTTTTAAGCTTGATAGAAAGATTTTGGACCACTATACATAGATACTATTCTTACTTAAAATCAGCAACAATAGTAGGTCTCTTTCTTTATCAAGTGTTTTTTGCTTGTTTGTTTTTTTAATTATCTTTGTAGTTGAGTATTCTGTTTATCTTATTTGTTATAGCTGGACCATGAATTTCAGGACTAATATAAATAGATTGAAATTCACCATAATGAGAAAATAGGAAAACTCCAATTCTAATAAATAACATTCAAAATAATGACATGACTCCCTAAAATCCATGTTCATGATCTTGAAGGAAATGAAATGTGTTCTTGAAAAGCTAAATGTTATCCAAAATGCTGGCAGCAATAATATTGGAGGTAAACCACAGGTGTTACATAAACAGGTAAAAATAATTACTGCAGTACTTTCTTATATCCTCTTCAGAATGTCAACCTTGAATTGCAGCTTCCATGAATAACATTTCCAAAGAGCTAGAGGCCAATTCTGGTTGAATGTTTTGCTATTATTGATAATTAACAGTTACTGAGAGTTTAGGATGCAATTAGGTGCTGTAATAAACATCAGCTAATCTGATAGCTATCTAGTCTAAAGCGATTATATAAATAGATTAGATTGAGGTAAAAGGGAGCAGAATTCTGAAGGGTTGAATGGTAGCAAATTAAGGATGGGAAATTTTGTGGGCGACAAGTTCCTTGAATTATTTTCACGACAAGTAAACCTACACAGACATGGAAGTCATGTATTTTTCAATATTTAATTGACTGCCCACTGTGTGCCAGTCATTTACATAAACACTAAAGAATAAACAGTAAGGAAATATTAGTTATTTTTGGCCATTGAGTTTACTTTCTAGTAGAAGACATAGTAAGTAAATTACTTACTCTCACTTGGATCAAAGAGACCAGGGATACACAATTGGGGTGACAAAAGAATGGTATAAGGACTTCTGAAGACTTACTAGAACATAGCCATCATTCCTTTAATGGATTCCTTACCCCAAGACCTTTGAGGGAGATGTTTTTTCATTGCTTAAGGAACTGTTACTTTTATTTTCTTACATCAATAGAGATTTCATAGAATCCATAGGACTATTGAAGAACCCAGCTCAGAAAAATGTCAGGAGCCAGGGAAGGCTCCTGTGAGGATCAGAGCACAGCCCGCACAGGAGTAGTCCCCTGGGACACAGTCTCCTAGGACACAGGTACTACCTACGCAGGCAGTGGACTCTCAGCGCCATGGCTGTAATGAATAATTTCATAGCTGTTCTTGGTATTGTAGTCACTCAAGATCTGAAGTCTGAGGTTAAAGCATCTGGTTGAAAACCTAGGTTCCCTGTCCAGGTTCTAATTCTTATCAGGAAGAATACAAACTTCTGGTTCTTTCTACTCCCACATTGCATCACTGTATTGTGGGCCCGTGCATCCCAGTCAGACTCTTACAATAGGCTATTATTGTACGAATAAAGAAAAATGCTTCCTGAAAGCTCAGCTACAAAACAATGAACAAATAAACAAACTGACATACCTACTGCTTTATTATATAGCCTTTATATAGCCTCTAAAGTTAACTGTATGCCCGTATTATTTCTTTAGACTGACAAGAGTGCTCCAAAAATTAAACTTCTTTGTTGATTTAACTAATTGAATGGATTATTGTAAATAATTCCAAGCTGTATGCAAATTCAGTATTTTAAATGCAGATCTTTAGTTTCAATCCTAATTTGATATGATTTTCACTTTCTTTGTATTAAAAGGTAGCTAGTACCCGATATTAGTTGAGTGGTAACGGTATTTTTAGAATGACTGAACAGCGAAATTTTAAGACACATTATTGGGAGATGCCATAAAAACATGAATGGAAAAAATATACATTTTATCATTCAGGAGATCTTGTCTTTTATAGTATATCTTGCTAGAAGGAAGGCGTTTTAATGATCATTATTAGTTACTACCTAAATCATATGCCACGTGGATTACAAAGAGATCATCATTTTTGCCTATTGGTTTATGATTGAAAAGGCTATAGACCTTAAGGAATGAGAAACTAAAAGATACCTCAGAATGACAATCACATTTTGAAATTATATGACATAGGAGGATTAAGTGGGCAGAGATAGTAGCTACAAATATGAAAGAAAGCTGGGATCTGCAAGGATTTAATCAGATCTACAATAATTTCCTTAGTACTACTGATATGTCCTCATTATTTGAAATGCGACAGAGGAATGAAATGTAATGCTCCTTAGCTGCACAACTAGAGAGTGAAGCAAAGAATAATAACCAAAAGATCCTTGATGGCAGTGTGGAAAGAATACTAGAAAAAAGCAACACGATTTTAAATTCTCATTAGTGTTATTAAATAAAGATGAATTACATTTTTAAAATTCTGATAGTGCTGTGCCTAAATCTAGAGTCTTTCACACAGAATCAAATGACTAACGGTCATTAATGCCAGCCAGTTATGTTAACACTGATGATCATGCAAATTCCCAAAAGATTTTGACTAATGGGAAAGGAAATTTTATTATAGAATATTAAGAGCAGCCACAAATCTCTACTTTTTAAACTGGAATATATCCTGGTAAATTAACTATTAAAAAATGTACTCTGGAATCCAGAAATATAACATTGTATTTATGGTTTAATCATTTTTTTAAAGGCAGTTACTCTTCTGAAAAGTAAGGATTTAGTATAGATATTTGAAAAGATAGATATAGTAGTATAAAAATTAAACTTTAGTGATATATAAGGGAATTAATGTTTCAGGAATAAGTCACATGAATATAGCATCATACTCATTAAAATAACCTTTACAAAGATGCCACTGTTACTGGGAAGATGAAATATTAAATAAGATGCAAAATGTAGCAGTGTGATCTAAATGAAAAAACTTGAGTTGGAAGCATACTTTGCCACTTGGGATATTCTATATAACAAGGAATAATGTGAGGCCCTAAATATTAATACCCACAAATATTTTGGCATAGCACTACTCGAATTATAGTTTGCAGATTCAATTCACCCCATAAGCTATTTAGGACTATCCGCAGCAAGTTAGCATTGAAATCTATGTCAAACATTGAGAATATTTTGTAAGTGATTTGCCAGAATAATACTATGATGGCTGAATCAAATGATAAAAATATTGAGTTTGTATTTGATATATTTTATTTAAGTTTTCCAAATAATTTGTATTGTATTTTTTAAAAACATCTACACCAGCAAAGTGGAAATTAGAAACCAAACTTGAAAATGGAAAACAGCACTATTTTACTGTTCTTGACATTACATATTAGATTGATCCAATTATGAGAGGTCAGATATATAGTCCTCTTAACACTTCCCCACAGTTGTTTATTTCTGTCCCTTACTTCTTTGTGAGAGAGCTCAGTGTAATTGTGAAAACCTCAGTCTGCCATCACATGCATCTGGATATTAAACTGAGCTCTGCAACATCTTAGATGTTCTTATATTTGAATGTATTGACTATGGTCTCAAAGCTGAGGATGATAGAAATAAAGGCAAGGTAAGACACATGCCAATATGACTTGCAAAGATAAGACAAAAATTATTAGTAACGAGATCTCCCAACAGCTGATAAAAGAAAAACCTAGAGACAGAATGAAAACAATGATTCCTTGAAGGGAATTGTTAGAGAGTAGAGAGCTCTAGGGTGTTTCTCTATTTCCTGGGAAAGAAACAGGATGGTCCCACATCACTAGTATATGTGGGGAGGGAGCAAACAAACAAACAAAAAAGCAATATTAGCAATATTGCAATAGGAACAGAGCATCGAAGACTTCTTGGGAGAACCATGATATGCGTCTTCTAGAGATCCAGGGTCACAGAACCTGGTGCCAACTTGCATCTAGACAAATCTGAAGGTGAGAAATCCAATGCCCTATGGCTGGGTAAAAAAGAGAACAATGGGAAGACCTTGTACCAGAGTGTTTCTGGAGCTGACTTTTTCCCTTGGGTTGAATGGCTTGGGGAAAGTAACAGGCCATGCAGTTTCCTGAAAGAACCTGCTCAAGAGTGTCCCCTTCCAGAGGTGTATCAGTGGAGAAGGACCCTGTCAAGAACTATGAAAGGAATGAAATTTTATTCTTCTTGTAAGCTAACAATTCAGACTGCCATGGTGTCATAGATGAGGGCATATAAAAGAGACTTCCTGGCCTGCAATAAAGGCCTTTATTTATCATGGCAAGCAGGCAGAATGATCTCAAAGTTCCTATTAGTGCACTTTGTCCCTTCCCTCTATAGAAGCAATGAAGATACAGATCCAAGTGTGTGGAGGACACAGGGTAGGTTTGTCACACTGAGGAACCCCAAGTTTAGGCAACTCCAGTAATTTAAAAGGGAATGCTAGCAAACTTGCTCAAACTTTGCTCTGAAAGGACACTGCCCTTTATTATCTTGGATATTAAACAAATCTGCCCTTTGACCTAGAGAGAAAGATGCTATGTCTTAGAATCTGCTTGCTATGAGGGCATTCTTGGAAAAATAGTCCAGAGCAAAAGCAGATTCATGATGTACAGAAACTCTATGCAGAATCACTTTGCAAATTATTTGGGAAAGCTACATGATTTTAGATAAATTTATGTTAACATGGCAGTGACAATTACTGTGCCTTGCCATGAGAGATAAGAAGCACTATAAATAAAAGTAAATATCAAATAGAGGTTTGCTTCATTAGTTCTATATTTTCAATGTTTCACATCACCCTTTGCCTGCTCTGAGATTGGAAGAGGCAGAAGGAGCAGAGCAAGAGAATTGGAACAGGGAGAATAGCATAGCAACGTAGGGACTGCATCCTTTGCCACACACACACACACACACACACACACACACACACACACAATTGCTGTTCTATAACATGAAGTAATCAGATATCATCTTACTTAAAATGAGGGGAACATGCAAGAGGATTTGACTAGGGCCAAAGCCTGAAGTTTGATAATATTTTGGACTACATCTTTAAAAAGTTATACATGTATGACCTCAAATTTATTATTTAGAATTAAGTCTAAGATTTCTCATTAACAAATAGAGTTAATATGAACACTAAGACCACAGGAAAGCTGTGAGGATTGTATAAAAGCACATTCAAAAGCATATGGTAGAAAAAAATTGCACTGTAAATGGTCAGTCATTAATATTATTATTTTTCAGATGACGTACATAATTACATTAACTTAAACACACTTTAAATGTGTTTTTGCTAGGCAATTTAGTACTGCTTTTGACACTGGAAACAGACTAGACTGTGTATTTAAAATTAACATGGAAAACACATAAAGGTTTTGTTGTTAGTCTATCTGCATCTTGGGATTTATAATCTAAAGTGACATATAATGAAACAAATTAAACAGCAGACCCTGAGGAACAATTTGTACTACATATGGGAAGAAGGAGGAAATCAGTTAATATTGCCTAAAAACAAGCTGACATATATTCTAAAATGGATAATTGAAATTTCACAAGCTTAAACTGAAGACATAAATGTTGAAGATACATTCTGCTCCTGCTCTGGACCTCAAGGTTAAACACCTTCATGAAATCCCATGATCTCAAATACAGATTCTATCCTCATGAAATACAGAATGCTATCATGCTAACTGAAGAAAAAAAAAAATGTGCTGAGAAATAAGTCAAATATAGACATTTGATTTTGGATATAAACTGGTTTGAAGCCTATGAAAATAAAGAGAATTTTGGATCCAGATCCATAAGAGTGTTACAATCCAGGAAAGAACAAATGTACTAAATATGATGAATATATAAACAACATCTTTACAAAACAATCAAGACCTAACCAAGAATGTATTGTTAGTGCTACAGGTTATAACAAAGAACCAGAAAACCTGTATTTTCTCTATCATAGAGTCAATTTGCTATTAAAAAAATAAAGTGATTAAAATGTTTTTTAGGAAGAGAATAAGGTGTTTAGTGAGAGTAAACTTTTATTTTAACTTAATTGATGCTAATTTCCATGTGCTCCACCCAAAGACCACCAGGAACAAATCTGTAATTGAACAACTGAGTTCCTTAACTTTTTGCAACAAGGGGGGAACACATTCATAGATACATACATACAATATAATGAACATGCTTGCTAAGAGAAAGAGATAATCACATTGGATTTTGAAAAATCCATCTATGTGCTGGTTTAGCAAGGACTACACCTGTAAGCAGGGAAATTGAATAAGGATCAACAGCAGATAGAAGTAGATATTGTTATATTTCTAGCTTTTAGATTAATGTTGATTTCATGGTTGCTCATCATATCAAAACAAACACCCACATTCATATATGCATAAATACATACAGAGAGCTATTGACAGTCTAAATCATCACTGTGTCTTCAAATAAAGATTATGATTAATCCAATTCTGTGCACCTGGGGTACAGGTTTTTTTAGTTTGGACACCTCTATTTACAACAATACCTATTCCATTTACTGAATTGATAATTCTTACTATGGTGACCCATAAAGTGTTAATATGTTGTCACATGTACTAGAGTTCAGACTACATTGTATAAGATAATACAAATATAAAATCTTCTAAATGATAAGTCTGACTACTTATCCTGACAGTTTTCAGAAACTCCCCTGTGTGTAAATCCTCCAATTATTGCTTATATAAATAAAAAATAACAAAAGAGAAACAATAGCTGTTTTTCCTTAGTAGGCTCACTAATTGCATTCATCCAAATAAAGATGTAAAAGTTTGAACAGAAATTTTTGTCATTTGGTGGTTATTTCCCGATAAACTAAGAATCCTGAAATATCCCATATTCAAAAAAAAAAAAAAAAAAAAAAAGTGGGGCAGATCACTTGTAACTACAGAATACTGAGTTTTATTTCCTATGCTTAACTGATTCTGAGGTCATCAGGGTGTTATTGCTAGAGATTGCAGATCATGATTTCTGTGTTATCTCCCACTGAAGACCCATTCAAATGTGTTTTGTTTCCCCTGTTTTATTCTTTTAATCACCAAACACCTTACTTAAAGTTAACATCCACTGTCAGGGAAAAACTTATTTTAATGATGTATATTTTTTTCTCATTCTTCTTAGAAAATATATTTTAAAGCACTGACTTTGATGGATGGATGGATGGATGGACAGATGATAGGTAAAATGTAAAGTCTCAATTATTAAGAAATCCTCAGATGATTGTAAAACTGTCGTCAAAAATTTGTTTTCCTGAATTTGCAAGTATTTCATATTTGGCCCTTACATTAATTTTATAATATTTCCCCTAAAATGAACTGAGAAATAAGGTCCATACATTGTTAAACATTAGATCAAAATTTGTATATTTTTAGTATCACATGCACTTATAAAAGTGTATTTTTTTAAATAAAAATCATCAGTTCTGCTTTATTATAACATGGTAGTATTGTCTGTGTGTGCAGGCATATGTGTATGTATACAAAATTATAAAGCAATGTCCTAAATTATATAATGCATCATCAGAAAAAGGCACATCATTTTTAATATTAGAAGGCATTATTTTTAAAATTTAATTTGAGTATTCATGCGATGTTATCTGAACAAATTATTTGTATGTCACTAGTTAAAATCTGTATTAATTTGCATTCTTGACAAGCAGCAATATCAAGACTGACACAAAAAAGAATAAAAGAATGTTTATTAAAGTAAAGCCCCTCCAATGTTAAATAAAATGTGTAGTTTCTCACTGTTTTGACTTATACAGGTGCCCTTCATTCCATTTTCAACCGCAGCAGAGGTTGCCTTGTTTGTCAGTGGCCGTTCTAAGTCCCAGAACTCGATGTGGGGTTTGGAATTTGGTTATAACCTGGCATCCATCCCATATGCTAAAACTGCTCTGTGGAAACTAGTAAATTTAATTGTTTACATTGATACTGAAATTCAGTCTTGAAACTGAATAGAGCAAAAACTAATAAATAGAAAGATGTTATAATTTACTGACAACATAGCAGGACAGTTTTCCCTATAGTAAAATGATTTAGACACGGCAATATTCATCACAGTAGTTATCAGAGGAAGAGAGTTCAACTATGTGATTTAACCAGAATAAAGTAAATATGAAAAATCTCAAGTCCATTAAAATTTAAAATTTAAAAGGATTTTTATTAATCAGGCTTAAAGATTATTTTGGTACTCATAATCTCCCTTGAATTTCCATTTCTATAGTGTTGGTGATAAAGACTTTTTATACAGTCGGCCAATCAAAACCATGCTCTTCAGCAAAACAGATAAGCTTTTTTCTGTCAAAACATTTAATTATAAAGTTGTTCCTATTAGTTAAGAAGTAAATCACTTAAAGGGTAAAAAGATTAAATGTAATCTTGAAAGGAAAATGCTTACAGATAAAAAAGAGAGAAACTTGTACTCAAAGAAAGAACGTAATTTGTCATTTCAAGATAGTTAATGAGCTTCAGATACTCTTTGATGATGAGAAAAAGTATGATATACATAAAAAAGCTTTAATGAAGTATAAAATTATAATAGATAATGAAGTTCTTTTTTTAGAACATGTAATTAGTAACTGTTGGATTTTTTATGTTGGTGCAAAAGTAATTGCAGTTTAAAAGGTTAAAAATCATTGCAAAGGCCGCAATTACTTTTTCACCAACCTAATACGTACGTGTAAAACCATTCTGAATAAGAGTAATTGTTACCGTGTTTCCCTGAAATAAGACCTAGCCTGACAATCAGCTCTACTGTGTTTTTTGGAGCAAAAATTAATATAAGGCCCAATATTACATTATATTACATTATATTATATTATACCTGGTATTATATTATATTATATTATATTATATTAATTAAGGCTGGGTTTTATATTATATTTTATAAGACCCAGTCTTATAGTAAAATAAGACCGGATCTTATATTAATTTTTGCTCCAAAAGACGCATTAGAGCTGATTGTTGGCTAGGTCTTATTTTCGGGGAAACACAGTAAGCATGGCTGGAGGAATAAGTTGTGGGAGACCAAAATTGGTCCATTAGAATTTATTTGGTGTGTTTGAGATGCAGGAGGTCAGGCTAGAAAAGACCATCACCTCTCTGAGCACAGAGGGGTATGGCGTTTTATAGGAGGGGGTAAATGAGGCTGCTCACCCTTCAGTGCTTCAGGGGGTTTTCTTGACAAAGGGTTTCAGGGCATGACCAAGTCCTCCAGCTCCACACCCTGGCCCCAGGTCACTGTCCGACTGCCCAGGCCCGCTGATCTAGGCCCCTAGGAGATAAAGAAAGACAGGATCAAGACAAGATGGTTTTTAAGATAAAGTTTCTGCTCCTGACCTAAATACGGCTTAACAGTAATGGATTCTAATTTAAGATGATCAAGATCAAACTAATATTTTTTCCCTCCTCATTTCTCTTTTTGAAGGATCAGAAAAACAAAACAAAACAAAACAACTGTGTTCAGCATATAGGATTTTAGAAACATTTGTATTACACTGCTTGAATTGCAATAGTATAAAAATTAGCTGAAGAGTTTACATAATCAAAAGGTAAAGGAGTTTTATGGTGGTACTGTGAAAAAAAAAAAAAAAAAAATGAATACCACGAACAGAAAAGTTGAATAGCCTGATAATTTGGAAAAAAGGAATTAGTGGTATTTTATGTAACATTTTAAAATTATAACACCAGAAACAAAGTTAGAAAGAATAAGTCATTTGCCAGTATTTGAAAGATGACATATTTGAAATATGTCAAAGTTAACTTGAAACTTCCAGTACCAAAGAATTGCCTCCTCCAAGCACTTCCATTTTGTAATTACTTTTTATTTTCCATATTAAATATATATAATGAAATAACTTGTGCAACCGTAAATGCATGTAAAGGATATTACTTGCAGATATAGGCATAAGGATGTCATTTGCAATACTGTTTACATAGCAATAATATGTTGATGATTGAAATGTTCAATAATAAAAAAATGTTTAAATGTAATTTAACTCTCTAAAAAATCATATGTACCTATCAAAAAGGTGTAGGTAGATATACACCTTATAACAACAAAGATGTTTATCTGCAAGTAATTGAAAAATGTTTTAAAACTGTACATGTAATGCTACATTGTTTTCAATACAGATGTGTATTGGCTTAATTGTGCATTTCTTGGTGCAAATCATCTGCTAAGATTAAGTACTAGCTGGATAATGTTGGTTTGGAGGACACACTTTTGGGATTTATCAGAATTTTCACTATTAGACATAGTACCATGATATTTAAAATATTTTAAAGAAAAATAATATATGGACAAAAAAAAAGTAAAATATGACATCAAATGGAAGCTATTAAAATTTTACACACCTTGCTTTTGAAAAGTTGACTGAAACCTTTTCTTAATTTGAATTTTTGCCTCTTAAATTAATTGTATTGAAAACTATTATTTTTAATAAGCACCATTCTTAGATGTCCAGGAGTCTAAGTATGTACAATTTTACACAGACCTATGTAATCATTTTTCTTATAGGACAGCTTTAGGTAATTGCCTTTATTAATGATCCCCGTGTAAAGCAGAATGTGCTCCATACTGTGGGTGGGCATTAGCTGATGAGTTGATGGACTTAAGATAACCAAACTGAGGTCCCTGAAGATGAAAGGTTTCTCCTCTAGACTTCCTTCAGACACAATATTGCAAAATCAACCTTTTACTAAATTTCCAGGGTACTGTCCTCCTTTGCAAGTTTTGGAGAGACAGCCCCCACAACTGTTTGAGTCAATTTATTAAAATCAATCTCTTTCTGTATGTATATGCATACGATTGGTTCTCTTTCTCTGGAGAACCCTGGCTAATATAATAACAAACAATGCTAAATGTATTAAAGCCCAAGTGAATTGCAGTGGTTTTAAATCCAAATGCCTTTAGCAACATAGCAGATGATTGAAATTACGAAATCAAATGGTTATAAAACATTAAATAGTTGTGAGAATGATGGTGAACTTGAGACACCATTCCTGTTGAAAGAAATTCAAACTAAAACATTTTAAACAGCATACCCTGATCAAAAATGCTTGCAGGCTGATTCAGCATGTGGAATGCCAGTGCATGACATAGTTCAAAGACTTAGTAAGAGACAAAGAATTGTGTTAGAATGATTAAATAAAACTTCATGGGGGTAAAGCAATTTTGAATTTTCCTTAACCAAGATGGTTTACTTCCCTGCTACTTGACTAAACTTTAGATAGGATTCTCCCTGACTCTAGGCCCTTGACATTCCTTTCCTTAGAACCTTTGCTTTAGAAAACCTATGGTTGTGAATTCTTTTTCTTTTCCGTTCTGATACAGATCTTTTTGAAAGCTTCTTGCTGGTTTACAAAATCAGAATATCTTTCTCAAGGAGCCTAATTTTGGCTGGCTAATGCCAAATTGTAAAACTACCTTCAGACGTGAAGACATGAGAAACTCTACTTTTCATTTTGCTAAAACCAATTAGGAAACAGAGATGGCCTAAATTCTCCCAACCTCATGTCTTAAAAACTCTGCAGTCTTGTTTTAGTGGAATTTATCTCAAACGGAGTTCTGACCTCTGTTCCCTGTTTCAATGGCCTTGGAAAAGTCTTTCTTGCCAGTTTAAATTTTTCTAGTGCAATATTTGTTTTGATTTCATTTCCAAATTTTCATTTCAGTTAACATATAGATATGAATAAATATGGATACTTGAAAATTTGCCTTTGATTAAGAAAGTGGCCAAAACAAAACAAAAAATGATTTTAGTACTGTATGTATTCCTTACGATTCTTTTTTCCCTCTAAGTCATCAGGAAGCCTACACAATTAGTATAGATATAATTCAAAATAAAACAAGAGACATGATTTCATTATAAAGAAACTTTATTTCCAGAAGATTTATAAGTCACCATTTCACCCTGGTTGATTGATGAAAACTATGATTATGCTGATCATTTGTACTTCTCACTAAATCATTGAGACTGCAGGTTTTCCCTCCTTTCTGCCAATTACATTAAAGTCAAATGCTCATTTAGCAACTGTGATATATATACTCTCTTATAATCAGTTTAAAATTTATTTTCCGTTTCAGAAATACAAATACAGATATAGGCATAGATTTAAAGTGTGTGTGTGTGTGTGTGTGTGTGTGTGTGTGTTTGTGTGTGTGTGTGTGTGTAGGGAGGGAGAGAGAGAGAGAGAAAGGGAGAGAGAGTGAGAGAAAGAGAGAGACATTACCAGTAAATTAAAATGTAAATCTCAGTAAAGAAAATTTCTAGTTGAATCACCAAATATCTTACCTACTTTACATTATAACAAGAAATTCCTTGGAAGGAATTAAACTTTTAAGCTTTTCTTTTTTTTTTTATTTCATTAAGAGGTCTTTACTTACAAATTATAAGAATCTAATGATATCTCTCTCACATAGTAATCAATAGGAATTCTAAAATATTATTTTTAAAGTTTACAATACCTGTGAGATATATAATATATGCATGTGTGTGTATTCTTTTTTCAGTTAATATAGAGTTGTATTATATTAGTATGGTATCTATCATTGAAATACTTTTATAACAAGATAAAAATACTTATTTTGATAAACCAAGTCCTAATAAGCATTACTTTAGGAATAAAAAAAAATTCTTCAAAAGAAATCAAAAGTAAAAACATCATGTATAAGTTGTAGGAAAAGCAGTTTTAGAATTCACGATGTGAGTTTTCATCAGAAGAAAGGAAGTCAGAGATGGAAACTATGGCAAATTTCAATCTTTGTCACAGGAATTTCTTTAAGAGTCACAGATAATTGATTAGTTTAACATGGTCAGGGTGCCTATGTCCAGTCCCTGGTAAAGCAAAAGCAGAAATGAAGGATTTGGAGGCTCAGCATATTTCGTACATATCATTTATGACTGCAGCAACAGAAAAAAATGTGAAGGAAAACAGTATTCAAAATTCACAAAGTATCACCGATGTCTTTAGAGTAGAAAACAAGAACAGCAATATTAGCCACTAGCAAGATAAATAATTCATTTCCTAATTTATTGCTGTACTTCAATTCAGAAACCAAACGCTGAGGTACAGGACAGGTGAATTGTGAATTTCTGACAGTTTAAGTGAAAAAGACCTGAAGTTTAAGTTGAGAGAACAGGTAAAATATAAGTCAACAGCATGACAGGGCTGTCAGAAAGGCAATTTTGACTTAGATGGAATTACTACCACTGCAGTGTCCATATTAGAGAACCATTCCCAGCTGTCAACCCTACTCAGATAACACTGGATACAGCAAGATCAGCTCTGAGCACCACACATTTCAAAGACAGTCCACACATTGACATATTCAAGTGGGTGTTGTACATTTGTTTTTAAAGTCTGGCTAAAGGGAATGAACACATTTTCTTTGGAGAGTTGGAGATAGGGATAGGAGTATACTATATTCATCTGTTGAAAAATTTTTCTCAAAATTAAGAATGATTTCTGTTAGTCTGAATGCTTTTGTTCTCTCAAAATGCATATCTTAAAATTCTAATCTCTAATGCTGTGGGGCCTTTGAGAAGTAATTAAGCCATGAGGGTGGAGTCCTCCTGCAGGAGATCAGAGCCCTTATGAGACAAGAGAGCTTGCTCTAGCTCTCTGCTCTTTGGCATGTGAGGGTAAAAGGAACAGATGGCCATCTGCACACCAGGAAGCAGTCTGCATTAGACTTTGGATCTGAGGTCCCCTTCATCTTGGACATCCCAATCTCCAGAACTGTGAGGAATAAATATCTGTTGTTTAAACCCCTTATCTGTGGTATTTTGTTAGAACAGTCAGTGCAGACTAGGAAAAGTTCATGTCTTCATTCTTCTTTTAATTCAACAAATATCCATTGAGTGTTGAAATTCTGCCACACACCATTCTGGAGATAGAAGATGTATAGTGAGATAATAAAATACAGCCAATGCAGATAAAGAGACTTTAGTCTTTTAAAGATGAGGTGTCGTTGTATTAACTGTAAAAAGTGCTACGATGACGGGGCTAAGGTTATTATATAAGAGGGTCAGCTTAACTAGCTGACATCATTTGCAACAGCTGAGATACAGAAGCAAGCTGGTGTCCTTTGATAAATGAATGACTAAAGAAGACATGGCATAAAAAAAGCAACGGAATATTACTCAACCGTGAAAAATAATGAAATCTTGCCACTTGCTATAACATGGATAGGTCGAGAGGGTATTATGCTAAGTTAAATGAGTCAAACAGAGAAAGACAAATATCATATGATTTCAATTATATGTATACTCTACACCCAAACAAAACAAAATGGAAAAAAAACAAAACAGAAATAGATGCATAGATACAGAGAACAAACTGTTGGTTGCCAGAGGGGCAGAGAATTGGTGGGATGGGTGAAAAAGGTGAAGGGGATTAAGTGGCGCAAACTTCCAGCTATAAAATAAAGAAGTCACAGGGATGTAATATATAGCAAAAGGAATATGGTCAACGATATTATAACAATTTTGTATGGTGACAGATGGTTACTAGACTTCATGTGGTGATCACTTCATAAGGTATATAAATGTTGAATCATTATGTTGTATACCTGAAATTAATATAATACTATATGTCAACTACATATACTTTAATAAAAACAATGGTTGCTATACTAGAAGCATACTTCCATGAGATTTCTCTGGAGAAAATAAACCAACAAGCAAAAATCAAGCAAGCAAACAAAAAAAATATGTGTAGAAAAAGACAGTACGGGTGAGCAAGCAATCTTTATAGTGTTTCTTGAGTAACTGTCATAATTACAAGGTAGAGTTGTCAGAGTGTTTTGCAGTTCCATTATTTACAAAATATGCACATTTAAATGTGAATACGACTGGCATAGCCCTTGGTACCTCATATTATTTTAAATTACAATGAGCAAGTTGATGTGAGAACATAAAGGACAACAGATATGTCACTGTGTTATTCAGGAACCACAAGCAAAATAAAATTAACAAAAATAAAATGTTCCATTTTGCTTTATTTATGTGTCACGCACTGGCTATACTGTCCACTTACATGTCAGATAGGATGAATTAATGGTGGCAACCTTTTATCATCATGGTTATATCTCAAAAATACTTTGTTCAGATGTGAAAAGCTTGCAGAAGAACATACATTATATGTGTATAGCTAAAATATATACATATGCACACACTATGTACAAAAACATTTTTGTATCATAAAAAGTTTTTATGATACATGTATCATAAAATAATGGACAGCAAAGATGCATAAAAACATCCTGACAGCAGTATTGAGAACAGAGAGGAAAGAGAAAGCAGAAGTGCTTCAACTGTAAGTATTACATAATTGCTCTTGAAAGAAGTGTCTAAGGAAAATTTGGCATAAATTAACTAATGAAATAATATAACATAATCTGAATGGCTGAAAAAAGGTTCTAATGTTGCATTATTCTATACTTTACATAGTTAATATAAAAATTCATGAAATACAGCATGTTAGAATATGTTTAAATAAGGAAGAGTGAGCAAAAGAAGAAAAAGAGAATGAGGATAGAGAGAAGATTAAGGTTAGTAATCAAAATGCCCATTGAGAAATAGCAAATACTTGGTAAAGAAGGCTCATAAATAAGATTTTAAACACTGAAGCTTTCAATTCAGACATATGCAAGACTGAATTATCCATAAGATTTAACAAGAAGAGATTTGAGAAACAGCAAAGCAATACTGGATCCTGGACCAGACATACTTCATTGTTTTCAAAGTAAAATAATTATAACATTTTTATTTTAAAAATGCATATAGTAAACATAAAGTATAACCAATATTTCAATAACTTTTGAAGAACAAAATGCTTTTTATATTTTCATCAAAATAGAACATTATGTCTTGTGAATGGTTTCCTTACTCATTTTCAATTAATTTAATCAGGCCTTCAAAGTTGAAGAACTATGACAGTTAAATCTTCTGGAAAAGCACAATGTAGGTTTCATAGATCTGCTATGGTGTATGTATTACTCCTATTGTAAGTAACATGTTATTTATAGAAAATTCATAAAATACAGGTTAGTCAAAAGGAAAACAAAAAATTGAAAATTAACTAGCTATGTGAAATTGCTAGAAAATTTTGTAACCAGTTTTTTGCTCTATAGAGTACAATACAAAATATTTGTTATATAAATATATTTCCATATATAATATATACACCTCCCATAACCAGCTTTTAATAATAATATATAATAAATATCTATGAGACCTAAATATCTGTATATATTCCCTTGTTTTAAATTTTAGCACTCTATTATTTAATTCTCTCCATATTCTATATTATTTAAATGGCTTTAATTTTTCACTATTTATAATAGTTCTATTTTGAAAATATAAGATGAAAACTTATCTGGATACATCTTTATGTTAAACTCTAGAATAATGATTGCATTAAAGAGTATGTACACTTTAAATAATTTGACATAGCTCGACAATTCCTGTCTAAATAATAGTACAAATATATATTTTTTCACATTTTATATTTGTGTCTCTTCAAAATAGAATTTCTGTCCTTATATAATTCTTATTCTTTGTTATTAGGAGTCGCTCTGCATCCATCCACCACATTTAAACCCCTGCCTTCCCAAGAATCATATTAATTTTTTTTCTGTACTTCTAAAGCACCTTTAAAGTTATACAAGGAGAAAACATACTCTAAATGAGTCAGGATCCCTTGAAAAGTATAATATTTCTTGACTTAAATAGATAAGTCTAAGTAATCTTTTTATAGACAGAGAGCAAGAATGATATTTATAAGTATCCAAAAATAGTGTTTATAAAGAGTTATGTTGAAAACATCTGTTGTTTATATAATAACAATTTTAATATATATAAAATTATTAGTTTTTAACTGGAAAGAGTTAAGTTGGTATTTTCTCTTGAAAAACGATCAAAGTACGGGGAAATAATTATTGTAAATAAGGAATTTGGAATACTTTGAGTTGTTCAAATTGAACACCTCCTCATTTCCAGGAATTTGTGTAGTAATTGTCTTTATTGTGAAGAGCTTCGGTTTGGTTTACCACCATAGATGCAAGCAATATTTTTAAAAGACCAAAAAGATGTGAGACGACTAACTTAGTAGTGAGTGAAGAGTGGACTTCGACAATTACTTTGTGTAGGTTTGAATTCTAATTCTACCTGGGGGATCCTAAATCTACCTTTGAAATTTACCCTGGAATCACTCAGCTTACTGTAAACACTTACAATATGTTGAGATTGTTATACATTTCTTTAAAGTTGTGAGCCATCAAGAACCTCCTACCTGTAGTCTCCAGAACAATTAGAACAATCTCCAGGAATTTAACTATGAGCAAGCTTCTTAAAGAACTTGATTGTATCTTGACTTTGACCTGATGTTTTATTTGACTGTTGCGTACATTTGAGAGTAAAGGACTGTGAAAGCCTGATTCTGACGGAGGTGTTATGGTTTAGCAGTTCTTTGTAAAAAAAAAATAAGCTGCATTCTTTAGATATATCATAAGAACTTATCTATCCATTCTTTTAAACTGTATTTCTTTCAAACATATCATTCTTAAGGCTTTCGCATAGAGGCTTAATCTAAAATTCATTACCCAAACTGTCTCTTCCTACTTTAGTGAGCAAAGTACACTGAGATAAACACACGGTCTAAATGAAACACATCACAGGTTCTATAATACAGTAATATTCCAAAGTAAAGAACCAAAAGCGTTAGTGCTAATTTTGTGTAATTCTTACTTAGGGCTGTTTAGGATCAAATATCATCTCTTAATCAAAGGCATTTTCTTCTACAATGTGGAGAGCAAAAGTCAATACTTCACATGAATTAAATTAGAATTACGGAAATAACATTTGAATAGCACAAAGATTTGCAAAACAAAATTAATTTCTCAGGCACGGAGGACAAATAACATGTTGATCACTTTAGATTTAGAGAGATGCATTACAAGTTCCTTCATGATTTACATAGACTGAATTATTAGTTAATTTCGCTAAGACTAACATTGATTTCATAGTATTTGATATATAAGGAATATGGGTATATACAGTGTTTCCCCGAAAATAAGACCTAGCTGGACAATCAGTTCTAATGTGTCTTTTGGAGCAAAATTTAATATAAGACCCAGTCTTATTTTACTATGAAACCGGGTCTTATAATATAACATAACATAACATAACATAACATAACATAACATAACATAACATAACATAACATAACATAACATAACATAACACCGGGTATAATATAATACCAGGTCTTACATTAATTTTGCTCCAAAAGACGCATTAGATCTGATTGTCCGGCTAGGTCTTATTTTCTGGGAAACATGGTATCTGCTACTACCATCTATAGATAATAGTTTAGTATACATGGATATGGTAAAGTAATGATTATGGGTAGAATTGTGCCCCCTCCCCAAATTCATAAATTGAAGCTCTAACCCCCCGTACCTCAGAATGTAACTGTATTTGGAGATCAGACCTTTTAAGAGGTAATTAGTTAAAATTAAATCTTTAGGATGGGTCTTGATCCAATCTGGTGGGTATCCATGTTTAAAAGAAAAGACAATTAGGACATACAGAGAAATACTGGGAATGCATTCTCACAAAAAAAACACTATATGAGGAAATAGCAAGAAGGCAGCTATCTGCAAGCCTAAGGGAGAAACCTCAGAAGAAACCAAACCTTGATCTTAGACTTCTAGCCACCAGAACGGTGAGAAAATACATTTCTGTTGTTTAAGTGACCCAGTTGGTGGTATTTTGTTATGGTAGCCCTAGCAAACAAAGACAGTGACTATATATTTTAAATATTGCAAAATTTGTTTATAACTCATTGCTATAGCTATGAATCAATACTAACTTTTTGGTATGTGATCTATGTAAAATATTCAGTAGATTTCTCAGTTGTGTGTATGAATTGCACTTTTTACTGGGATATGGCTTCTCAACATAGTATAAAGTGAAAACAATCTACTTTTTAAATCATTGTCCTTGACTGTGTTAGAAATAATTAAGCCCATTCTAGCATCCCTCATCATAGTAAGAAAAACAGTGTTGTGACAATCATGCTTTTTCAAAGCTCAGATCAAATTTGAATATATTCAAATGAAATGATAATACATGAAATACACATATCTCACCTGGATATTAAAGTTTTTTTGTTGACTTTGTTTTTTGGATAGCTAATATGCATAACATCATGGACAGTAGACTGACTATATGCCCTTACAAATATTCTAACATGCTAAATGTGAACGTGTGGAACTTCTCAATAAGGTAAGGTAAGAAACGTTAAGCAATACAGAGATGTGGGAGGAAGCGGAAGGTCACTGCTATGATCAAGGTAATGGTGGATATGGGAGCTTTCTCATTAGTCTTTTTTCTAATACCCCCAACTCGCCTATAAGCAAGGCACATATGAATGGAGGCTGCAAGTGGACTATTGGTAATTAAAGGAACTGGTTTTCTTAATATCTGAAGCTGTACTCAGCCTGGTAAATAATGTACAATAAAATTATGGACAAAGGTGATCAGTATTTTCGTTAGACTTAGTTTTACATTTTACCACTTTTATTTCTAAATTCAGCTAAGAACGGTTTTCATATGTGGACTAGCATCCAGCACATATTACATATTATAGGCTGCACATCGGTAATGGCTAGTCTTTGGAGTCTTTTTCTTTGGAATCCTATGTCACAACCTGACCTTGCTGTAATTAAGGGTGGAATGTGCCCAAGTTACAGTTCATGGAGCCTGAATATTGGTGGGTGAATACTGTTAACCAAATGGTATAAATTTTGGCTTTTTGCATTTAAAAATCAATCCTTCTCTGTTACATATCTTTGCCTTGCATTTATTTTGATATGAGGATCACATTTTTTATTAGTATTCTTTCCATATGCCTGATATAAATATTTCTATTCTTTTTTTTTTTTTTTCCTAGTCTTTCTGCATAATTTTGTTTTAGGATAGTTTTGGGTTTTTTTTGTTTGTTTGTTTGTTTGTTTGTTTACAGAGTGTATAATTGGTTCCCACAGATGATGACATCAGCCAAAGTCCTTGCTCTCTCTAGACTGGCTTCGTCCAACTGAGTTAGCTAAGCTATCAAAAAAAAAAAAAAAAAAGAGTAAATGAGTTTTTTTGTTCATCACACTGAATGTACAAAAGTGTGTCATATTCAAAATACTTTTGAAATATTCGTTATGAAAAAGTGCTTAGATTTTTCAATGATAATTTAAGAAAATTTTTAGGTAAGTGAATTGATGGCATAAAATGCTAAAATATTCAGTAGTTGAGTTATTTGATAATTACCAGCAGCCCATCATATTCCTCTATGTATCATTACCTCTCTTTCACCAGAAAAGAACTTAACCACTTATACTTAACAATAACTGTATTCTCTTAAGACATAATAAAATGTAAAAAAAAAAATCTATATTGATAAAGATACCTAGCAAAATTAAACACAGCCACAAGAGTAATTATTTCACATGAAAAAAATCTTAGTATGGGTCACTAATTGCTACAGTGGTTCTCTAGGTCACTCTAGTGTGGTATGATAATAGATTTTTATTTTACATTAGAAAAGGTATTGTTATTCCAGAGTATAGAAGATTGACTACTGTAGAACAAGTCCAAATGAATATCAATGATGGTTCTTTCACTATATATAAATATCATTCCACAAATAACTAGCAGTATGCAAAAGATAAAATTATCTCTAAATGCTAGATCTGTACTCTTAATTCTAATAGTTTCATAAAGGTGTCCTGATGTGGTCAGCCTATTTATCTGAAATAACATGATAGGCAAGTGTCAAGCTATGGAAGAAACCCACTTGAATGTCTTGAGTAGGATTTGAACTCTGCTATATAAACAAATTAATAAAGTATATCCACCACTCTTTAGATAAAATATAGAGATTATTAGAACTACGGCTTTACAAAATCACATAATTTCCAAAATTGTTTCTTTCTTTTCTTTCTTTTCCTTCCTCCCTCCCTCCCTCCCTCCCTCCCTCCCTCCCTCCCTCCCTCCCTTCCATCCTTCCTTCCTTCTCCAGGCTTCTGTCAGCTTTATTGAGACAGGTTAGTTAACATGTTGTTAGGCAGACAAGAATGTCCCTGGTGGAATTAACAAAGGCAGCCATATCCTGAAACTCCAGGTTTTGAAATCACTCCTTCACTCCAGAACAAAATGTAACAGCCTTGAATTAAATCATAAAATTACTTTTGGCCTGACACACAAAACAGATCTGATAGATAGGAGTGGGCTATTTTGCTAATCCCTTCAGGATGGGCTAACAGAAAAAACCTGGTAGACAAATTCCATTAAAAGGTGCCATCTCCCCTTCCCCAAACAGGCAAGAGAAGATATAAAAGTAAGAGCTTTTTCCTCAGTCACTGGGCAACCCAGTCGGGACCCACTCCTGCTGGGGAGCTCTAACCCTTTGATTTTAATAAACTATCCTCTTTTTTAAATGCCTTGCCTCTCCTTGGTCCATGTTTCCATTCTTCCATCTCATGAGACACTATCCCGGCACTCACAGCAAAAATCTCCTACATCACTATTAGAAAATGAACTTTATTGTCTAGCACATACACACAAAGATTTGTTGAAAGGAAAGGGTAAAACGAAAGTTCCCAACACAATAAGATAAAATCGCATCGAAAGAAAAGTTACACAGCCTTATCATATATAGAATGAGACACCTCAATAATAGAAATACAGAAACATTGTTTGGGGAAGACTAAACATATGTCCTTTTCATATGGTGCTTCCTTCCCTGTCTTACACACTAAATTTAATGGGTAACCTGGCTATTTCTACAACCTTTGTATTTGTTGTTTAAAACAGAAGTGACCTGTACTAAGTTTAAATAACTAAATTCACAAATAAATTATAGCCACAAGAATTATATAGAAAAAAATTTCCCATTGATAATACACACAAAAATTGCAAAGGTATAATAAAATGAGATATTGGAAAAATATTTATTTTACACAAATAAATACATATGATATCATGAAGAAAAAAGAATCCTCAAATTCTTGCTTTATCTGGATTTTTGACCACTTAAAAAATTATACCAATTATTTAACTTAAAAATTGAGTGCCTACAATACTGGTTATTAGGAATTTTAATATTCATGATGTGGATAGTTAGTGATAGAATTTCCTTCTTTATTTCATTTTTGTTTAAAGCTTAACAAGTTTAAACGACCTTACAACATCTCAAGTAAAGAGGGGTTTTTCCTTTTCTTCAATTAATAAAAACCTAAGGAAACACTGGATTGAGGGAGTCACCAGATGTTACATATTCTCTTCCTCTCTCTTTTCTCCTTTCTCTTCAGCTCTCCCCTTGTTCTTCTCCCTACTTCCAACCTCTTTTCCTCACTCTCCTTAGCTTGTTCCTTCCTTCTTTATGCTGACTCAACTCTGAGAAAGGCTTACCCATGTGTTGGTCCATGGCTGATGTACCAGAAAATTAAGAGCTTCTCTATTTCCTTCAGAAAATATATAGACTTAGCTATGATTGGGATATGTGTCAGTACCTGAACCAATCACTTTGATGAAATGAATGTGACTGATGAATTAACCATGCCTAGAGTTTGTGTCAACTTCTGGAATGAAGCACAGAATAAGGACCATTCAACTTCTGTGGCCAGGAACCAGGAAATTAGAGGTTTCCCATGGCCCATCTGAGTACTGTGATGAAAACAGAAGACTGAACAGGCAGGCAAATAGCATATGTCTCCTTCAAGGGTCAGGAAAGTTGGAATGTGGTAAAAAGGCACTCTACACACCAGAAAAAAAAACAAAAAAAAAACACATTAACAAAGATATGATAACGAGAAAGTGTGAAAATTATAGGAAAAAAATGAGTATTTAAACAAAGGAACACTATATCCTCACTAAAGAATGATCATTCTTGATAAATAAAATTACCCATAAATGTGTTAATTATACTTAAAAATATATTGTACTATATGAGATCTAAAATTAGAACTTGGCTCTTTGGCCAGCAACATATTATAAAACTGCAAACTAACTATTATCGAAGTAATGTATTTAAAATAATTGCCAATTTATATGTAACGATGATGTAAAATTATATAGTGAATTAGATTTTACCACCCTGTTGAAGAAATATACAAAGACTTAATGGAAAACTGATGCTCACAAAGAATCAAGTGAGGACAAGGAAATCATAAAATTCAGTCTTGATTACTTGAACTGACCTTAGTTATACAAAAATATTGGTTAAAAATATTAGTTGTAATTTTCTCTATAATTATAAGCTTTGTGGAATGTAACCATAATGTTAAAATTGGACCTCTCATTAAGATAGAAGAGAACAGAATTAGAGAAAAATTATGTTTTGGTGTCCTCAGAAACAATACAATTTGCTGTCATGCTCTGGACCATGTTCCATTGTCTGCAATGTCCTCAGGCTGCATGATCTGAGGTGAAGGTCAGTGAGGACTAGGGAAGCATAACTATTCAAATCCAATAGAAACTTCCAACTAAGGTGGTATAGAGAGGTTGGTGAAATCCTCTTTGCAAAAACTAGGCCAAATTGACCAAAACTATAATTTCTGGGCTCTGGAATACACCAAAAGCAGATAGCAAATTGAGAAGCATTTATTCTTGGAAAACTGATAGACCTTCATGAAAGAATAGCACTGATCTGTTGCTTTCTTGCATAAGGCCACTCGCATTCCTCCATCCCTCCATAAGTTTTAGCTTTACAAGGATGTGGCTTGTAATCAGCTTTGTCCCCAAAGATGGCAGAATGGATCTGGGACCAGGGCAAAGCCCCACAGTTTTGTCCTCTAATAGCTGTGAACTTGGTAAGAAATAAATGGGTAAAACTCACACCTTTTATAGTCTAAGGTTGTGGTCCTGGTTGGGTGAGTGCAGACAAGCCAAAAATTTAACTAGGAAATCATGAAATGAAAGAACCATAGAATGGCTATACAAGGTTTAATAAAAAAATGGTGAATGTTTAAATAAAATATATTACAGTGAAAAACACATTGCTGTTAATTCCTCTCAAATACTCTGCCTTGCTTCAAATGCTGTTATGCCATCAGTATTGCCACTTTCTGAACCAGTTCTGGAAGTCCTCTTTTGTGAGTATCTTTAGTTGGGCTGTCGTGGCTGCTATGCTGTCCTGAATCATTTTGACTTTGGGCAAGTCACAGGGTGCCAGATCCAATGAATAAGGTGGGTGATACACCTGCAATGTTTTTACTTGACAGAAATTGCCATAGGAAAAGCAATGTGTAGCACAAAGCGTTGTCATGAGGGAGGATGATGTACAGTACACTTTAAAACATCACCTCTCTCAACTGTAGCTCGCACCCTACTGACTGCACTGAACAAGGTGAAACTTGTCATACACTGTTACTAAGATTTGATGCACTGCTTCCTGTATTGAAGATCCTGCCTTTCCATTGGATGGCACTCAGCAGCAGCATTCACCGTATTTTGTGATCACACCATGTATATGCTCTACACACATACCTAGTTACCAGGAAACTACACATACCCTGGAAAGACCCAAAAGGTCCTGGTGTAAAGCAAAGGCCATGAAATACTTGACAAGTGGCTGACCTTTCAGTGTACTTCCCAGCCTAACCACGGATCAATCAGCAGAGAGAAGAAGTCTTGTGCATGAGGTGCTAGAGTACTAAATTTGCCCAAGTCATTGGCTGAATATTAAACTACAGAGATGCAAGAATGACTGCTTAGAAATCAGGCTAAAAAGAAAAAGAAAAATAGAAACATCAGTGAACCTGTACAAAGGGGAAACAGTCCAGGAGTACAAAATGAAAGAGAATATGTGATCCATACTCAGAGATGGAAATGGACTGTGACTGGCCCTCGACGTTGGCTTTATCAAAGGTTTGCAAACCTCTATTAGACATATATTCACAGAGTTTAAAAAAAAGAAAAAATATGCTTAAAAGATAACTTAAATACATATTTTTAAAAGTTCTGCTAAAAAACAAAACAAAACAAAACAAAACAAACAAACAACAACAAAAAAACAAACAGGTAAAAGCCACATGGACTTTATTGGCCCAACAGATGAAATGACTTTAAAATATAGATACACTTTTAAAAGTTAAGTTATAATGATAAGGAGGAAAGAAAATAAACATGTTTTAGATGAATTGCTTGCATTTTCCAATAGCATAATAACAGACTAGACACTGGAGAGAATTTTATTTTTATAATATTTAAACTCTTCCTTCACGGGTTTAAAAGTGACTTCTAAAACTTTATGAAAATATCTGGTATTAAAATTAGGTCACTGTATTTATGATGATCATATTCCCATTATTTTTAATACTAATTGTATTTTATTTAAAGAAATTTCCTTGTGGTTATTTTACCAAAAATTACATTCAGGGAACTAACTTGATAAGAAATGTTATATAGATTAGGACAGACACATGCCATTAAATGAAAGACTAAAAAGTAGAACAACCTCTGTGGATTTAAAATTTGAATGAATAATTCACCAACTGTTATTATTAAAGATCAAATATGTGTATTTCAGTGGAAACACTTGGGATTTCTAATTGTTCACAGTCAAATTCCATTTGATTTCCTTAATCCATTTTTCTTCTTTGATCTCCCATAATCTGTAGTACTGTATTAATGGCTTTTATTAATGGTAATATTTTTCTACTGAGGGAATTAATATCTGAACATCTGAGCTTTGCATATAAGTATAAAATTGTCACAGCTTGGAGTGAAAGCCCTTTCTTTTGCATAGGTGTTATTCTTAAACACAAGATTACAGCACTTAAAAATACACTATTTGCTTTTAATAGATAAATATTTTGCAAAGACACATCTGCTTTAAATTTCTTTAATCAGTAATATACATTTTTAGAATCTTATAGCCATGCTATGGATTGTGGTTTCTAAAATGATGTACATGAACAGTTCCCAGACACTTGGATATTATCTGAATTTATGTAAACAACAAAATATAAACAAATATGTCTATCTTTCGGGAGTGGAGGATACTCAAATTCTCACAGAAGTCCATGAACCCAAAATAATATCAAAACCTAAGTAACTTTCCGGGGATGATCATGCATGTGTGTAGGGGTGTATGTGTGTGTGCGTCTGTGTGTAATCAAAATAATAACTTTAAATATATAATGAGAAGTCTTAGAAAACATAATTTATGTGTTAGTAATTACCCTCCATCATCATCAGTCAAGGTAATAAATTGGGGCTTAGCATTTGAAGTACTTATAAGATTGGAACTGCTGGCCTGTATGCTAACAAACCCCTCATGTCAGTAACTTCATGGTATATTACATTTACCCTGCTCATGGCTTGGGCAAGTCCAGTTTATTGATTGGGACTTTGAATACACAGATGTGGAAATGTTTTCTTTCTGAAGCAGAAGAAATCAGAATATGGGAATATGATTTAGAATTGAACACAATTCTTTAGTGTTCATTTGTTTTAAGATATCCTGGACTTCATTAAGTTCACTGATACAAAGTAATGTATATCTGACAAGAATGCATACATTTCATATTGGGCCAAAAAAGATAGTTGAACTATGTAAATACCTTCAGAAATCCAATATACATATTCAATATATTCAAGCTTTAGGACTCTGTATAAAATGGATAATTTTTAAATTGATTAAAGGTGAGCATAAAGATATAGTTCACCAAAAAAAAAAATCAATAAATGGTGATTTTTCTTTAGTCTTAACAATTCTGCATGAATTAATGCCTTTTGTATGTATCTTAGCCGTGACTGCTCCCATACTTCTAGCATGATAAAGGCATATGTCTTGTTAACAAGAAACTATGAGAGGATTTTATTTAAGAGACAGGTTTGAACTAGATACAAGGTAGATTTCTTCCATACACACTGGTCTAAGTAGGACTTGGTTTTAGAATGAGAGCTGATCACAGGCTAGAAAACAACACTTTAGTGAAGATAATTGGATGAGAAGCATTCAAGAGGGCAGACCCTTAGAATAAGCTTTGCAAACACAGCGTTTATGTGCTGTCCAGCTAAGAGATAGTCCATGAAATAAAAGAAACATTGGGGGATATCAGCAAGACCGTGGATTGCGCTGCATAGAAGTCCTGAGTTTCAGCCTCTGTTTCACTGCCTCTGCGGCATAGTTTCGTATTTCTAAAAGTGGATTAAGATACAGTTCCTGGGGATTCAATGAGTTGACATGTGTAAAGCCAGGGTTAAAGACACAGTGAAAGTTACTTGCCCTTTATGAATGAGTTCAAACAGCTGCCTTTAAAGAGCCAGTTCTTCAGTTTTGCTGACAAGAATGTATTCTTTCCTAGTCCAATCATAAGCCTTTAGTGTAATTCTAAGAAGAAAATACCTTGCAATTGCTTTGGAGGATCAGCTGGGATGTTTTCAATCTCTCCTGGATAGATAGATACTCAATATGGTGAATCCTTTGTAGAATTTGAAGGACTCTTTCCCCAGGAAGGGTTTTATATTCTTGAAAAGCAAACATCCCATATTAACAATGGGATTTTTATGTATCAAGATTGATTTACTCCTGCGAATGTAAATAGATTGACTTCCTTCAGAATTTTAAAATATTTTTTATAAACACCCTCCTAATAGCAGTTGTAAACTTTGAGTGGTAACTCAATTCTTTCTTCTTAGTGCCTATCATTACTTCCATATTTTTTATTTGCATCACTATAAAAATATTTAATTCAAGAGGTATATGAAATCACAAAAAAGTATATCTCTTCACTCCCCCCCTTTTTATGAAAAAGAGTCAATGCCTCCTTAAAAATATTCATGTGATATCATTGAATAATATAATGATCTCATCATTGGAAAGAGTTAGGTAAAGAAATTTACTTTGATCCCACACTTTAAATCTGCGTTCTGAATACAAAATTAGAATGATCAGGTGCAAAATGCAAATATCAAAGTCTGCAAATCATTTGAACTAGTCAAATAATTTTTCAATCTTTGTTATTTCTTAGATAAGTGGATTCTTTTAGCAAGGAATATCAAGTAATTTGAGGCAGTTCTATATAAAATGGTGTGTTGACTTTATGATGTAGAAAGTCTCAACCCATCCAGATAACAAAATATACCAATATTAAGAGATGCACCCTTATGAATGTATGCTTTAGAGAGCAGACCAAGGGTATGTCTGCAAAAGGGTTTGCTGAAAAAATTAGGTATGTAGCACATGTATACACTCAATCATCTCAGCAAAGCCAGAAATAGAGAAGGTATTATCCAGGAAAGCTCTCTGAAGGAGGCTCCAGTCTAATGATGTGGATCCTGTGACACACAGGAGACTCACACAGTTTTTGAGACTCTTGTATCACCAGACACACCGCCAGCTTGGATGGAAGGGGAAAGAAGCATAAATTGAGAGAAAGATATCGGAATTCCAAAGTGCTCCAGGCAGGAAACACCCGATAGATACACAGCTATAACCATGTGCTATCTTTTAAGTAAAAGGGAAAAAAAAAAAAAAGGAAAAAAACAACACCTCTTAAGGCAGAGCCTTGGCTCCTGAGAGTGAAGTCACCGGTGCAGAGGCAGTGACTGGTGTATACAAGTGGCCAAAGGACAACACCATAAGCCTAGACAGTGTAGCATGAGCCACAGTACAATGTTCTCAGGCCTTGAAACCTACTAGAATTTGTGCTGCTTGATTTCCAACATGTTTGGGACTCAATACCCCTTTATTTATTCCATGTTTACTCTTTGGAAATGGGGATGTTTATAGCTATTATCCTATGGCTGTCTGTTCCGCCATTGTATTTTGGAAGCAGAAAACTTGTTTTCTTGTTTCATAGATCCATTGGTGAGGAGGAATTTAGCCCTAGCATGGATTATACTGTCAAAAACAAATAAAAGCAGATGTTAAAGTGGTAAGGACAAATTTTAATCAGTAATAACTAGGGAAAGGAGTCTAACATGAACTCAACTCAACTTTACTTAGTACAGATGTCAAGGGGCATTTTAAAGGAAGATTGGGGGACTACAGAGTGGGGCAAGTGAGGGCTAAAATAGAGTCAGTGAAATGAAAATTACAATGGGTTCTTTGGTGGAATTGTGATTAAGCCATTTGTGTCTGCTCACTGGTAATTATCAAAGTTCAGATTTTACACTCCCAAAGGAGATTGTGAGATAGAGATCCTATCCTGAGGTGTTGGATTGGAAAAAACAGTAAATATTTTAGACAGTCTTGAAGTTTTCTCTGTCAGACATTTTAAGGGGGGCTAGAGTCATCTACAAGCCACAAGGGATGTGGCTTGTAGCTTTTAGAAACTATGTTAGTGTTAGTTCAAGTCTTTGTGGGCCAAGCTTGAGGTCTGGTTGAAAAGAAATCTCAGAGGATCTTGGCTAGAGCTTGGTCTAGGAGAGACTATTTGTCAATACCCAGAGTCTCGTCCATATTTGATTCAGATAACTTAGATAATTAGCTTTATGGCTTTTGAGCTGATAATATTTAGATGAAATTTTTGACTTAGAGTTAATGCTGTAATAGGAAGAGATTTGTAGGGATATTGGAATAAAGTAAGTAACTTTTACACATAGGATAGACAGGAATGCTTGTGGGCCAGAGGCAAACTACATTATGGGAAAAAAATGAATATTACCTTATATTAAAAATACGTATGTGAGGGGTGGCAGAATGGCTCAGTTGGCTAGAGTACAAGCTCTCAACAACAAGGTGCTGGTTCACTTCCCACAACCTTGGGATCGTGGTCTGTGTCCCCTGCAATTAACATTAAAATCAGCAGCTGGACTTGGAGCTGAGCTGACCCCTCCACAACTAGATTGAAGGACAATGACTTGGAACTGATGGACCCTGGAGACACACACTGTTCTCCAATATTCCCCAATAAAATTTATAAAACAAACAAACAAAAAGGCATATGTGATAAAGTAAAAGGTTTTGAGAGGTATTTATTCTGGATTATCTGTGTGGGCCATAAGTCCAATGACAAACGTTTATAAGAATGAGACAGTGTAAGATTTGATAGAAACACAGAGGAGAAGATACCCACAGAGAGGGAAGCCATGTGAAGACAAAGAAAGGGATTTCAGTGATACCACTAAAAGCTCAAGGAATAGCAAGAAATGACAAGGAATGCCAACCACCACCGAAAATTGAGTAAGGCGGGAAATGGATTCTGGAGTGAGTGCAGCAATAACCATACCTTCATTTCAAACTCCTGGTTTCTAGAACTATGTGGAAAATGTATTTGTTGCAAACCAGCAATTCAGTAATAATTTGTTACAGCAGCCACAAGGAACTACATTAATTCATATAAATTCTCTTGTTGACACAAAATATGATCATGCTAGTTTTTTGTGTGTTTTTTCTCACTATTCACCCTTTAAAGGTATTTGCCAGTAATGGTTTTGCCATCTATAAATAGCTGTATTAGTTTCTAATAGGAATCACACACACACACACACACACACACACACACACACACACACACGAATGTAGAACACTTCAAATTTTAACTGAACATGGGAACAAATATGAGATGTGAGAAATAGTTTTAAAAATGTTATAAATAAAAATGTGCATTTTTGTGGTTGCAAAAAATGCAAAACTCAAATACTTCTAAATTTGACTAAAAAATTTTAAGACTTTATTTTTCCTAGCTATAGATAAATTATATTCCAAATGAAAGCATAAATGTGATTTTTTTCTTATACTCCACTACTTCATTAAATTTTATACAAATCTTGTTTTACATAGTTATATTAATATATGAAGAAATAAAAATTGCCTAATCTTAAAGGGAACACAAAAGTAATCTTTATTGTAATGCATTGGTAAAAAGAAATGCAAACACACTGCATAATCATTAAAGATTTTTTACCAGTTTCCAATTTTTCCATGCCCAGGATATGGTCTTTTGCTCTATCTCAGAGTTTCTCACTATTTGGCAATAACTTAATATAGTTGAATATAGTTTACCAGAACAGGACTGTCAATCAACTTGATTTAATTATTTTAAAATGATTTCATCCAACAACAGCAGAATGCTTATTATTCTCATGCTCAGATGGAGCAGTCACCAAGATAGGTACATTGTGAGCTATAAAACACACCATAACAAACTTACTAAAATAGAAATCATACAAACTGTGTTTTCAGACCACAAGACAATTAAACTAGAAATCAATATCAGAAAGATAGCTGGAAAATCCCCAAATATTTGGAAAATAGGCATTATGCATGAGTCAAAGAAGTTTATCAAGTTGAACTAAGTGAAAATGAAATAGAATGAATCAAGATTGTGGGATGTGGTAAAGGCAGTGCTTGGAGGGAAATTTACAGCATTAAATGCATATAATTAGAAATAATGCATGATCTAAAATCAATAATCTCAGTTTCACTTTTAGAACACCAAATGAAGAAGAACAATTTAATCTAAAACAAGTATCAGAAAAACAAATTTAAATCTAGAAAACAATAGAATTGAAAACCCAAAAACATTAAGAAAATCAAGGAAACAAAAAGCTGGTTCTTTGGAAAAGAATCAATAAAATCAATAAGTTCTAGCCAGGCTGACTAGAAAAACAAAAAATAAATTAAAAAAATACAAGTTATCAATATCAGGAATAAAAAAGGGATATCTTGATCAATTCTAGCCCACAAATTTGATAACTCAGATGAAACGATTCATGTCCCTGAAATATATAAGCTATCAAAATTTACATGAGAAGAAAAACATAATCAGAATAGACACATATATATTAAATAAATTGAATTCATAATTAATAACTTTTCAAGTAAGGAAGCTCCAGGTCCAGAGATTTTCACTGATGAATGCTAACTAATATTTAAGAGGAAACAAAGCTACTCTCTCTTCACAATCTATTTCAGAAAACAGAAGCAGGAAGAATATTTCTTAACTCATTTTATGAGACCAGCATTACCTAAATTCCCAAACCAGACAAAGTTATTACAAAACAAATAAACAACAAACAAACAAACAAACAAAAACACCAATAGACTAATAATTTTCATGATATAGGTGCAAAAGATCTTCACAAAATTTTAGTATGTAAAAAGAATTATATCCAATAACTAGGTGTTCAAGACTAGTACCACATTTGAAAATCAATCAATAAATTCAGTATATCAACAGACTGAAAAAGAAAAATCATATGATCATATGTTAATGAAGCAAAATAAAAATTGGCAAGCTCTAAAACCCATTGTTGAGTTAAACTCTTAGCACACGAGGGGTTCTTCTTTAAAATGAAGAACATATAGCTAACATCATACTTAATCTGGAGAAACCATACACTTTGTCCCTAAAATGGGAACAAGATAAGAATCATATTCAACAAACATACTATAAGACTGAGCTAGCACAATAGGATAAAAAATGGAAAACAAAAGTTATGTAAATAAATAAATTAAAAAGATGACATGATTGTCTATCTAAATTGTCCCCCAAAAGGACAAAAAACAAATAGAAAACTTCTGTAATTAATACATGAGTAAAGTAAGAACCCAATATGCAAGACTAATATATAAATATCAATTGCTTTCCTATATACCACTAATAAAAAGTTGGAACCTGGAATTAAAAACACAATACCATTTATAGTGGCACCAAAATATGAAACAATTCAGTATTCATTTAACAAAATATGTTGATAGTAGATATGTAGAAAACAAAATATCTGATAAAATAAATCGAATACAAATAAATAGGCATTCTGTGTATTGGTGTAGAATTAACCTTCGGTTGTTCACAGAACATGAAAGCATTCACAAGAATCTACAAAGTGGAAGAGCAAAAAGATTTATTGAAAGTCAGATAGAGAGAGAGCATTCTGTTGGGAACTGGCAAAAAGAGTTTTGCCAGGGCAGTGTGATAGGAAGAACTGCTGAGACAGAGGGGTAAGAGAGATACTGGCAAAAGGAGTTTAGCCAGGGCAGAGTCCAATGGAGACAGTTGTGTCAATAAGAAGGAGTGCTGGGGTTTTATATTTTTCTATGCAAGACATGGGTGCTTGTCAGCTTGCAGGCGGTTGCTGTTTTGATTGGGAATTGTTCTGTTCCCAACTATGATGGATATAAGTAAGGTGCTGGTCAGCTTGCAGGTGTAGTGCTAGCCAGGGGATTCTGAGCCAAGCGGTTAATGTTTAAATTCATAACTGTTAGCTGACAAGCTCGCTCCTGTTAACTCTTTGCCTGTCTCATTCTGCTAGCTCACAAGCCCGCTCCTGTTAACTCTTCACTTGTCTCATCATTCCATGTTCATGAATTGGAAGTCCTAATGTTCTTCAGATGTCAATTTTTACCAAGTTGATCTAAAGGTTCAATGAAAATAGCAGCAAGCAATTTTGTAGATTTAAAAAGAGAACTCTGAAGTTTATATATAAAGCAAAAGATTCAGAATAGTCGACACAGTACTGAAGAAGAACAAGATTGACAACTAACACACATTTCAACTTTAGTTAAAAAAATTATCAGTGTTAGTTCACCAATTGTGACAAATATATTACAGTAACATAAGATGCTAATAACAAGAAACTGGGTTTGGGATATATGAGAAATTTTTGTTAAGTCTAAAACTGTTCTAAATAAAAAAGCCTATAAAAACAAACAAACAAAAAAAAAAACTCCTCTAATATATAGAAGCAAAGTAAATTAATGTTTTCTTGAGGCTGGATATGAGAATAGGGAATACTGATTATGACCATGAGGGATCTTTCTGGAATGCTGGAAATATTTTAAAATTTGATTTTGCTGTAATGGTTGCATAAGTCTGTACATTTACTAAAAAACATTGAATTGTATACCTAAACATGGTCAATTTTAATTATATGTAAAATATACCTCAATAAATCTATTGAAAAGAAAAATACATAATATAGATACTGATATTAGAGAGAAACTATTAAGAGTCATATACACAGAGGTAAATATTTTGGCTGAAGACAAAGCACGCAATGTAGAGAAGGAAAAATTCTGTGTAAAAGAAAATGAGGGAAGTTGACCTTTGGAGGCAAAGAAAAAGAAACATAAATTTCTTGATCAGTAGCTATCTTTTACAATCATTGTAATTGTATTATTTTAATTTTATGGAGAAGATAAATGCAATCTAACAAAGCTAGTTGCTGAATACAATTTTATTGAATTTATCACAAATATCTCTTTGAATCAACTGAATACCAAGGAAGTTTTTGCTTGGTCCCAGACAAGACACAAGGATGCTATTTAATGTTCTTTTTCTGTGAATTGCAAACTTCTCAGGAAATCTCTTACACTGCTTTCTCTGGTTTATTTTGTGGAAGACCCTTATAGACTTTATCCTAGTTTTTCTCAGGACTCAAAGCAAGCATATAATATATTTAGAAAATTCTGAAGTCAGTCATGCATACCCAAAGCAGGTCTTCAAAGGGGGTTCAAGGATGTGTTCTGGATTTACACATCCCATTGACCCCTGACACTGCACATGTGGGTGACAGGAGAATTGTCACAGCAGGCCCTTGAAAGCATGGGGTGAGGGTGAGGTCACAGTTATTTGAGGTAAAGATAAATATGACTCTTTGCTATTCTAGATCCTTTGCTACAGAACAAAAGTTAAGGACTTTTTGTTATCCTATTTAATTCATGACCACATGCTTAGTAGAATATATTGGAATAAATTTCACCTCCTCCACTAGTTTTGTTAGATTTTTTTTTTTTTTTGGATTATATTATTTGCTTATTTTTATTTGTCTATTCTTAGATGGTGAGAAAATAAAAAGCATCTCAGTCTGTATGATATTTAGAAGAGAAATTCAGAAATGACCAGTGTATGTCTTAATAAAATACAGAAATTTGACTAAGGCCACATATATATGTTAGTAAGGAAAACAGTTTTCTTTGCAGGCCCCTTTTCTTTATACCAGCACTCTAATGTTGGTATTATGCAGGGTTATTCTCTACTAGGAAGCATTAGCAACTAGACTTGGTTCAAGTGTACACCAAATAATTAACACCCTTGTATGCCATGCCAACTATTGAGAAACAAAGATGTCAACATACGGAGGCCAAAATATCATTTTCATTCAGATATAGGCTAAGTTGGAGGACCTAGTTCCTATATGTGGGCAAGTATTCTCCTAATCCTAAAACCCTGAGTTAAGCAGACTTAAATTCAGGAGATCCAACATGATGGGGTAGATAAACACTGTGCCTGCTTCCTTCCATGAACTCACTAAAATTATAACTAGGTTATAGAACAGTCAACCTGGAGAATCATCTGAAATCCAGCTGAACAGAAGTTTTATAACTAATGATGTAAAAATGAAGCCACATCTAGACCGTTAGGAGGGGCAGAGATGTGAAAACAGCAAGCCCCAATTCATCCCCATGGTGGTTGAAAACCAGGAGAGATATACAGAGGTTCCCCTTGGAGCAGTGAGGTACCCCAGCCACAAAACAGTCTCCCCAGCCCAGAGTATTGGTGGTGGGAAGAGGAACTCTCACAATATCTGGCTGTGAAAACCAGTGGGGATTCTGACCATCCGGGTGGGACAGAGGGTGAGGAAACCCAGAGGTCCTCTTAAATGACCCACACACAGACTCTTTCATGTGCAGGCACTCACCCTTCGGCTCCGGTATGGGACAGTAAATTGGGGGGTGTCGGACACATAGGGGACCAGAGTGAGGTGTGTGACTTTGTAGGGAGGTCTGGAGGACAGTCATCATTTTGCCTGTGTGGGGTCCTACCTACTCTTCTGTAGTGGGCAGGTGGGAGCCATCTATCCTGTGTTGAGCCCTCCTCCAGGCTAATCTGATTGGCCTGACTCCATCCTGCTGACTTACTGGGAACCCACCTCACCCAACTCACTGAATACCAGAGGCACTTTCTCCACAAGCAGCAGCCACGCAAAATTGCACTCTTTTTTAGAAAACTATCAGAGTTCATAGGTCCCAGGTGTGTGGGAACTGGCCTCCATGTGCTCTGAGACTTTTGAAAAGTAGCTTCAGGCTCAGCACTGGAACCAAACCAGAGTCTATGTTAATCTGTTGACCACAACTCTTCTCACTCTAGTGACTTCCCTGAGATCCCGCCTCACTCAACTTGTATATCACATGAGGCTTTGTTAGTGGCTGAACCTCAAGGGAGTCGGCTGGTGGCAGCAAGCCTCAGGATGTCCTGGCTTTTTGTAGAGCTACTTCAGGCCTGATACTGGTGGCAGACATCCTTGGTTTATATTGTGGCCTCTACTACCTGCCTCCAGGGTTAGCACAAGCAGCAAAATCTGAAGATTGCTTTGTAGCTCATACAGGTAGTTCCTCAGTGGTCACAGGCAGTGGGTGTCCTGGGCCTGAACAAGGGACCCTCCCATGAAGCCCCTAAATCAACATACTTGGAGGTTGGCTCAGACCAAAGCAAAGCACCACCCAATTAGCCCCACCAGCAGCACACCCAAAGGGAAGTCTCAACAGGCACCAGCGCCCATCATTGGGGCAAATACCACTCAGTGAGGTAAGCTTCCGCACAGCAACCTGTAAGCGATGGGCGTGGCCATACCACCAAGCAAATCAGACTGGGGGTCAATCTTACCCAATGATGTGACAATAGCAATCAAGGCTCAACTATAAAAGAAGGGCACAGACAACCCATACAAGAGACACTAGTGGAGCACCTGGAGCAGGTAACCAGGGAGAGTATGCCAGGGCCCCACAGGGCACCTACTACATAAGGCCACCCAGCCAAGACTGGGAGACACAGCAGAGATATCTCATACATAGAAACAAACACAGATAGGCAGCCAGAATGAAGAAACAAAGAAATATGTCTCAAATGAAAAAAAAACAAACAAACAAAGAAATCTAACTAACACAGAGTTAAAAACAATGCTTATAAGGATGCTCAAGGAACTTAGTGAGAACTTCAACAGAGAGATTGCAAGCATAACAAAGGACCTAGAAACCATAAAAAAGAACAGTCAGAAGTGAAGAATACAATAACTGAAATGAAGAATGCACTAGAAGGAATCACCAGCAGACTACATGAGCAGAGGACTGAATCAATGATGACAGACAAGGTAGAAGAACACAACCAATCAGAACAGCAAAAAGAAAAAAGAATCCAAAACAAAAATTAAAATAAATGAATATAGTTTAAGAGATCTCTGGGAAAACACGAAGAGTAACGATACTCACATTATAGAGGTCCCAGAAGGAGAAGAGAGAAAGCAAGGGATTGAGGACCTCTTTGAAGAAGTAATGACTGAAAACTGTCCTAACCTGGAAAAGGAAATAGATATACAAGTCCAGGAAGCACAAAGTCCCAAACAAGAAAATGGAAACAGGCCCACACCAAGATACAGTATAATTAGAATTGCAAAGGTTAAAGACAGAGGGAATCCTAAAAACAGCAAGAGAAAGGCAACTAGTGTCTTATAAGGGAGTTCCCTTAGGTTTGTCAGCTGATTTCTCAACAGGAGCTTGGCAGGCCAGAAGGGATTGGCACTAAATAGTCAACATAATGAAAAGCAAGGACCTACAACCAAGATATTTTACCCAGCAAAGATATCATTTAGAATTGAAGGACAGATAAAACCTTCCCAGACAATAAAACACTAAAGAAGTTCATCACCACCAAAACAGTGTTACAAGAAATGTTAGAGGGACTTCTTTAAGATGGAAAAAACAACAACAACAACAAAATTATGAATAACAAAATGACAATAGCTACATATCTATCAACAATTACTTTCAATGTAAATTGATTAAATGCTTCTCTCAAAAGACATAGGAGAGCTAAATGGATAAGAAAACAAAGCCCGTACATATGCTATCTATGGAGAGAATCACTTCGATCGAAAGACACACACAGGGAAGACAACCTCTTCAATAAATGGTGCTGCCAGATTTAGAAAACTACATGCAAAAGAATGAAACTGGACTGCTATCTCACCATGCACCAAAATTAATTCAAAATGGATCAAAGACTTAAGTATAAGACCTGAAACAATAAACTGCATAGAAGAAAACAGGTAATAAATTTATGGACCTTGGGTTCAAAGCACATTTTATGAATTTGACTCCAATGGCAAGGGAAGTAAAAGCTAAAATAAATGAATGGGACTATATCACACTCAAAAGCTTCTGCACAGCAAAATAAACCATTGACAATATACAGAGGCAACAAACTGAATGGGATAAAATTTTTGCAAACAGTGCCTCCGATAAGGGGCTAATATCCAAAATATACAAGGGACTAATACAACTCAACAACAAAAAAACAAACAATCCAATTGAAAAACGGGCAGAGGACCTGAAGAGACATTTCTCCAAAGAGGACATACAAATGGCAAATAGACATATGAAAAAATGCTCAACATCACTAATCATCAGAGAAATGCAAATACAAACCACAATGAGGTATCACCTCACCCCTGTTAGAATGGCTATCACCAACAAGACAAATAGTAACAAGTGTTGGAGAGGCTGTGGAGAAAAAGAATCCCTCATACACTGTTGGTAGGAATGCAGATTGGTGCAGCCACTATGGAAGGCAGCGTAGAGGTTCCTCAAAAAATTACAAATAGAATTACCATATGACCCAACAATCCCTCTCCTGGGTATCTACCCAAAAAATCTGAAAACATTTAGAGATAAAGACACGTGTGCTCCAATGTTCATTGCAGCTTTGTTTACGGTGGCCAAGACATGGAAACAACCAAAATGTCCTTCGATAGATGAATGGATGAAGAAGTTGTGGTATATATGCACAATGGAATACTATTCAGCGGTAAGAAAAGACGAAATAGGAACATTTGTGACATCATGGATGGATCTTGAGATTATAATGCTAAGCGAAGTAAGTCAGACAGAAAAAGTAGAGAACCATATGATTTCACTAATATGTGGTATATAAACCAAAAACAAAAGAACAAGACAAGCAAATGAAAAACAAAAACTCACAGACAATAGTTTAGTTATCAGAGGGTAAGGGGGTGGAGGTGTCAGATGAGCATAAATGGGATCAAATATATGGTGATGGAAGGAGAACTGACTCTGGTTGGTGAACACACAATGGGATTTATTGAGGATGTAATACAGGATTATATACTGAAATTTATGAAACTTTACTAACAATTGTCACCCCAATAAACTTTAATTTAAAAAAAAAGAAAGACACACACAGGTGGAAAGTAAAGGGATGGGGAGAAATATATTTCATAAAAATGAAAACAAAAAAATCCCACAAAAAACTGAAGTAGCAATACTTAATATCTGACAAAATAGACTTTACAACAAAAGCTATGGCAACAGACAAAGAAAGACCCAGTAATCCCACTTCAGTGTGTGTACCTGAGGAAACCCAAATTCTACTTTGAAGGGACATGTGTACCCATATGTTCATTGCAGCATTGTTTACAATGGCCAACATGTGGAGGCAGTCTGGGTGTCTGTGGACGGAAGTATGGATAAAGAGAAAGCAGTACATATATACAATGGCATATTGCTCAGCGATGGAAGGGAATGGGTTTGTACCATCTGTGGCAGCATGTTGTATCCCTGAAATTAATACAATGCTGTATCTTAGCTATATTTTAATTAAAATATTTAAAAAAACAAAAACAACAGACTTAAATGCAGATAGAGATTTCTAACATGAAGAAGCAGAGGGAAACATGGTTTTAGGTGGCAATATTTTCCCCAAGAGGAAGAGAGGTCTCTCTCTACATGGAAGGAAATGTGAGGAATGGGAAAGTAGAGTCCCCTCATTTCAGAAATATGGAAGGAACTGGTTTATTAGTGATAGTAAATGAATCCACTTGACTTTGCCTGGATGGAATGAGCCATGTTAGGTCAATCATAATGCAGTAAAGAAAAGGATATGTCTGGGCAGAGCTTGTTTGCTGAGCATGGATGAGAGGCCTGGGGTCGATGTGAGTGGGCACTAACATTGACAGGGAGAAAAGGAAAACTCACTTAACTAGAGAAAAGGAAATGAACTACATAGAGGGAAAGAGTTGTGCCAAATATAAACTCTTTTTACTTCCTAATTTTGCATATGCTCTTATTGGTCATACTGACATTTTCGGTAGTTGGGGTGATACATTCTACAGAAGCAAGGTGATATCATTGTTTACACTCTTAACTAGGTCACTGTTGATTATCTGGGAGAGTCCACTTTAAATCACTTTGAAGCTTTTTCCTCAGGGTCTTGCCTAGATGTACATTTGAGAATGAGTTTCTCCCTCATTACTATTCCAAAGGTTTGACTCTCTACTTGTTGCAGGCTGATTTCCTTGCTACTAGACCTTTCTCCATCAAATATTTATTGGAGTTCTCCCTCCAGTACAGAGCAAGGTACTATGAAGTGAAGAAGTTAAAGAATCAAAGAGATGTGTTCCCATGTCCCATCAGGTTAGTGGTTTGAAGTAGTCACAGGGCACATGGCAAAGAAAAACAACAACAAAAACAACTATATATATAATGGATGTTTAGACAATGCCATGCAAGTTATAACACCTCCTATTTCTTCTCCTCAAAACTTCAATATAGTCACCATCCCCCCCTCCCCATTTTTTCTGGTAGTTCACAGGATTTGCAACAAATGCAAAATTGGAATCATTGAATATTTGCTATTTCAATCTATTCTCAGTCCAAATGACTGATTTTGGCCAGTATTGTTTCATTGTTTTAAAGCAATTAAGAGACTTGATAGTGGAGGAAATAAGGCTTTGCTTTCTTATTCCCTGAAAACAAATTCATAGACTTGAAGTATATATAATCATTTAAATATATTCTGAATCAAATAGAAAGAAACAGAAGATATAGAGGAAGGAGAAAAGATTATGACAATTTTTTTTTTACATAGAGCTTATTTTGCAAAATAAATTATTATCTACAAGAAAAGTGAGTTTGACTATCATATACTATTTTTTTCTGACTATGTTAATGAAATTTAAATTTGAAAACTATACCACATATCTGTTAGAGACAGTTTAACAAAATTATATGTTTAACAATTGTTCAAGACATGTATTTAAAACCACTGTGTTTAAAACTAACTTTAGTATGGGGAAAGGTTTACATACACACACACACACACACACACACACACACACACACACACATACTTGAAAGTGTTCTCTCGTTGCATTTTATTGTGTAGGAAAAAACTGCATGCAGTCAACCAAGTAAAGAAATGAGAATAATATGTGATAACCCTCACCTCAGCATTAAAATTGTTTAAACTCACCTGTTCTACAAGGTGGAGAGCCTTTCTTTTATGCCTTCCTATCTACCCTTTTGGAAGCTGTGTGTTTGATCAAAGGCATATTTATTTTACAAGAGAAAAATACAGTGAGAATCAACACAGAGCAAATAGTTTCCTAACAAAGAGATGGTGTGACGTGATGCAATAAAATATTTATCAAATGCTTACAAAGTGCTCAGCACAGTAAGATGAGAGTAGGGACTTAGAGAATTCTCAAAATAGGCAATTCACAGATTTTAAAATATCTATAAAATATGAATTGTACAGGCTTCAATTGCAGGCATGACTGCTTTACAACATCTCTGGATAACAGAGGGGAATCCTATAGTTAGAGAGGTAGGAAGAGGATAAAGCTCAAAGCAAATTTTCATCCTGGAAAGAACTGGGCAGACTATACATTGTTCTTCCTAATTTCAAAAGCATTTCATAGAATTATAAATAATGATGTGGCAGCAAGTCAATTAAGCAGTAGTCAAACTCAAGGCTAAGAAAACTGATGGTTTCAGGCATGAGAACCTAGCAGTATGAAATAGGAACCATTATAACTACCATTATAAACCATGTTATCAACCAGAAAATTGTGGATTATGCAATTGATTAAATACTATCAAAACTATTACTTCTGTAGGAGAGACAAAACTTTACCTCTATCCTCAGCATTTTTGACTGGACTTGAGAATTAAATTGGCATAAGACAGATTAACAGGAGGAAAGCATATACATTTACTTAATGCAAGTTTTACACAACACCGTTTGAATATCACATACTATGTTTATCACATACTATGAGTATCACATACTAAGGAATGAGGACTTAAGTAAATGGCAAAAACTGAATATTTTTATAGTAGCTTGAACAAAGAAAGGCGATTGTGGAAAAGTCACTAGACTATATTGGAGGCTAAAGGAAGATACAAATTATTTTAACAAGGTCTGTTTGTACAGAATTCTCTTATTCTTAGCATCCATTCCCTGATGATAAGACTGTTTCTTTCTTTCTGGTGTAGTGAGGGCATCTTCTATATGGGGGTTTTGTCTCTTGATTTCAAGAAGAAAAAGGGGACGATTAGAACACCCTTCTTACATCTGTTATTTTTTTAACTGCCTTTATCTCAAAACAATTTTTATGTTAAGTTACATATATTGGGATGACAGTTCTGACTTCCTTCTCTAGTGAGTACATGTGTTATGGAATTACTGAAGACATCAGTTATTTTAAAGATTGTGTTTTGAAATCAGCATCTACTGTCACCTCTTGGTCTGTTTTTTCTATCCCTCCCCCCCCCCCCAATCTTTGTTCTGTTTCTTAGCGTGACTAATTATTTTTTACTGAAAACTAGGTATTCTATAAAGTATAAAAGTACAGACTGATCATATTATTTAGTTTGAGTTTCTCCATTTGCAAAACCTGGGACAAGAATATGAGAGGCCCAGGAAATGCCAATAGGGGAGTACAGGAAGTAAGAGAAGGGAAGGGAAAGAAGCCAGTAAAATATGCATTAGCAAACTGGTCACCACTATGGGAAAATGGAGGCAATCTTACTGAAGAAGTCTGGAAAATAATCCAGAGCTTGCACCTCAGAAATATCCCACACAAGGGGCAAGAGAGCTGAAATATCTGTCACCATGTAAGCTCTGCTTCTATTGAGTAAAGAGTGATTAATCCCCCACCATTGATTGCCAGTCATGCTAATGCTGGACCAGAGGACTCTGGCAGCCAGAAAAAGTGTTCAGGCAAAGAGATGCACGTTCTGGCATTTGGAAATGGAACTGCTAAACCTAAATAGTAAAGGTCCAATGGGAAGGTGGGAACTGACAGCCAGCATCTGCTCCAGTGGCTATTTCTCTCCAAAGAAGATGCACATTATCCTGTGTGAGAGTTAGGGGTGAAATAACTTCCTTCAATCCAACCAGAGGCTGAGGCTTGTTTTCATTCTTTTGAGCCTCAGTCTTGAAAAAGCCACCCTCATAGGGCATTGCCCTATGGTCAATCCAGCTGAGCCCCAGAGGTCATTGTTTCCCAGGGTCCTTCGTGCACCTTCTTGAACTCCAGCTTTAGACTCTTTAATACGGTGAGACTTGTGAAACTCTGCTCTGCTTTTCAGCATCTTTCAGCTTGGCACTTTAACCTCTTGGCTTGTGCAAATCCTCAAGGGACAAACGGAGGTTGAGTTTCCATCTCACTGCTCTGCATTTCCCCCTCTTTTAGTGATCTGAAATCTTGAATCTAATCTTTCTTGGCACCCTTACACTTTTTCTTTTTTCTTTTTTTTTGGTCTCTTCAGTCCTGTGAGGAAGCCTAAAGCTCTGCCAGCATTTCTCACCCTTAGCAGCATCCTACCACCTGGCATCTCCACAAATGCTTTGAGAAGAAAAGCAGAACAGATGATAGGGAAAGAGAAGGACTCATTGTTGTTAGGATCCTTCTTTCTCTGGCATCTTGCTGCTCAATGTTGGCTCATTTCATACAGATTTCCCCCCAGTTTTTTCTGGCCTTACATTCTTATAAGGAACTCCATCAGATCTGGAGCCGAAGTCAAAGACTGTAGAAGATAAGTTGAAGAACAACTTTAAATTTTGAAAAAAATGAACAGCAAATAAGACTATGGAATGTGATGGGGAAAGTAACAAGGGATTCCCTGTTTTACATAAGGCCTTAAGCATGTTCTAAGGAATGAAGATGTACACAAATCTATGGAAGTTTATTTCTAAAAAAGGCTAACATTTCCCTCTATGCAAAGTTTGAAACAAACTTCATGTCAAATAGAGCTCAAAAGTACAACAATATTATTTTTGACATAATATGCATACAGATACAATCTTCTCTCTAAGGAGTGTTTCTCAGAGCGTGTTTGGGAACTCATTGTCTTTTTCCAAGGTTGAGTAATCAATAGAAAAAGCATCAGTTGCTTTTGGGATGCTTTGCTGACATTTTAGCTTACATGCTTCTTCTGTCAAGAGACTCCAATCAATAGTATATAGTTTTCATGGCAAGTAGATAATATATCATTAACAATTTTTGAAGGTAAATAGATAATTACAATTTTCACATTGAAAGTTGAAGTGCCTAACCAACTGACAGGAGGAGTTAACTGTGGTAAAATTTAGAGCTGCGTATATATTCCTGCTTGTGACATTCAGTTGTTAAGCTTGACTTCAGTACCTGTGTTAGTTTAATTTCCATTATCATGATTCCCAAGGGGACATTGCTGTTTTACAGGCCTCATACACACAATAACTAAAATCAGCCTTCATGAAGGAGGTTAAGGGTAGGGCAATTGGATTTCTGCAATACTGATTCAAGGACATATGACAGGGCAATGTCTGTACAATTCAGTCTAAAAAGAATCAATACTGAGTGCCCACGTATTAAGCTACTCTGAACTGACAGAGTTCTAAATATATCAGAATGTAATTTTAGAATACATGTCTCATAAGAGCCTAGCTGGACAAAAAAAAAAAAAAAATGAAAATATTAAGATAAAAATCTCTAAATTCATACATTTTCTGTCTAAACCATGGAAGTCTTCAGTGCTTGTTCACATTGTCATAGGAAAACTGAGCAGGTTAAGAATGACAATTTTCTTGAGTTGGTAGAAAGGATTGAGAGGAAACATCCGTGGTTCTATTACTTGTACAGCCTTTGCACTGATGAGTTCTATGACCTCTAGATAGTCACTTAGCACATCTCTGAGCTTAATTTCCTTCCTGTGGAGCCTTTGCACTGATGAGTTCTATGACCTCTAGATAGTCACTTAGCACATCTCTGAGCTTAATTTCCTTCCTGTGGATAAAGAAGGAACAACACTTGTAGATACTGCTGTATCCACGGATGAAAACTGCCCATAAAGGTGAAGAAGTATAATTAAACCTTGGCAATGTTCCTTTAAAAATTAAAATAACATTAAAAATTAAGAAAGTCTTCAACAATCTCATCAGTGCAGGGCTGGAAAGCAATTAAATATATTGTTTTGCCCCTAAAATCATCCACAGAAGGTTAGTTGTTCCCTTTATTAACGATGATATTTACTGATGTAATTGAGAGTGGATGTTTGCTAATCAGTCTCTTTCAGTATTTATTCTCCATTTTAAATATCATTCCTAAAATGGACATGGATTACTTAAGCAACAAGTGTAAACATGGAAGTTTATTCTAAATTGAAGGAATTTATAAAACAAAATGAGCAGTAGATAGATGAAAACAAAACCTATATTCCAAATAATTTAGGAGCACACAATTAACTCTATTTACCAATTATCTAAAGTTTTAGCTAGATATTTTTTTTTTCTTATTGTTATATTATCCCTGATATATACCGGTACATACTTTAAGATTTTTCAAACCTGAAATTTCTTTGAAAGGGGAAGAATACTTACCCTAAATATGTGGCTTTTCTATCCTGAGTTTTTAATTTAAGAAGTAAAAACGTTTAAACTTTATTTTTATAAATAATTATTTATTCAATCAATAGTAACTTCAAAGTTAGTTCCTATATTCCTACTCATATTTCATACACTTTCTGATTTAACATAAAATTATTAATATCTTCCTATAAAAATCCACACCATAGAAACATTAAAGTAAATGAATCAAAATTAAAATTCGTATTTTAGGACCATATTAATTTTAAATGAAGTGAAATAAAGAATTTTGTTTCACTAATGTTTTTTACTCATAAACTTTTCCTTCAATGTACATAATCCATAAAACTTGAAATACAACTAGAGGAAAGATCAAGGAGGTGTCTGACGTAGATTCAATTCAATGAATCTACATAAATTCAATCCAAAGACTATCCCATTTTATTGAATCTAGACATCACTAATTTTAAAATGCATCATTATTTTGTATTTCCCTAAGAAAGAAAAAAACAAAAAAAACACTGTAAAGTTATAACAAAATGATTTTTAACATGTAGACTATTTATATTTTGGTTAATTAATGAGCTTTTTATACTTATTAAAACTTAGACCTAGACATAGAATTTTGCTGATATATATTTACCCCAGGGTTTCTGTGATGTATATGTAAAAATAATAAGTAAAAGAAACTTCTTTACTTTCTAATTTTGACTATTCTGTATCACTTTTCAACTCAGAGTCCATACTTCCAAGAGTTTTAGGGATTGATATTTTCTGGGATTTCCTTTTAAAAGAGTGATAACTTGTGCTCGCTTTGGCAGCATGTATACTAAAATTGGAATGATACAGAAAAGAGTGTTAAGTACTTATTAAGTTGGTGCAAAAGTGATTGTGGTTTAAAAGGTTAAAAATAATTGCAAAAAACGCAGTTACTTTTGCACCAACCTAATAGATAAAAACGTGTAGTAGAATAGAAAATTAAATATCTAAATGAAGGGAATTATTTTTAGGGTTATTAGCTGCATATATATATATATATATATATATATATATATATATATATATATATATATATATATATATATATATATTCCCACAGCCCAAAGTAAACCCAAAAATCCTGGATGGAGATAATATATATATATTTTTTAAATCCCATTGGACTGACTTAACAAGACAAATAATTAGATAATATTGCTCAAATAATTTGGCAGCAGTGTTTTTTAACTTCAAGAAAAAATAGCACAACAGACATCTGTCTCTTGATAAGCAAAGTTCAGTTATCCAGCTTCTTTACTAAATAGTAGCCTATGTTGACATCACTCTCTAGAAGTCCTTAAAAGATTTTATATATTTTGAAATATGTAACTTACTTGAATCTAGGAGGTGCCTAGTCATAGTTGTAACATTTGCTGTTTTGTAATACACATTTGCCTTTCCCTCATCATGAGTTATTTTCTTGCTCATTTAGGTTTCATCAAAACACATGACTCACACATAGTGATACTTCTTTTGTGTGTGTTCTTATTGGCATATTTTATTTTATTTTTCAATTACAGTTGACAAACAGTATTATATTAGTTTCAGGTGTACAATATAGTGATTAGACAGTTATGTAACATACAAAGTGATCCCCTGATAAATCTGTTACTCTTCTGACACCAAACATAGTTATTGCAATATTATTGACTATATTTCCTATGCTATACTTTATATCCCCATGACTATTTTGTAACTACCAATTTATACTGCTTAATCCCTTCTCCGTTTTCACCTATCTTCCCAACTCCCTCCTATTTGGCAACCATCAAAATGGTCTCTGTATCTATGATTTTGTTTTTGTTTTGTTTGTTCATTTATTTTGTTCTTTAAATTCTACATATAAGTGAGATCATATGGCATTTCTTTCTCTGTCTTACTCCACTCAGCACAATACCCTCTAGGTCCATCCATATTATTGCAGATGGAAAGATTTCATTCTTTTTATGGCTGAATAATATTCCATTTTATATGTACACCTGTACTTTATCTATTCATTCATTGATGGACACACGGGTTGCCTCCATATATTGGCTATTGCAAATAATGCTGCAATGAACATATGGATGTACATGTCCCTTTGAAGTAGTGTTTTGGTTTTCTTCGGATAAATACCCAGAAGGTGGAATCACTGGGTTTTTCTTTGTCACTTCTTATGGCCTTTGTTTTAAAATCTGTTTTGTCTGGTATGAGTATTGCTACCACAGCTGCTTGTTTATGTGTTTGTTTGTTTGTTTGTTTGTTTCCATGTTAATGAAGTAATTTCTTCCATCCCTTTACTTTCAGTCTGTGTGTGTCTTTCAATCTGAAGTGAGACTCTTGTTGGAAGTATATGTAGAGTCTTGTTTGTCTTGTTTTCATATCCATTCAGCCCTCCAATGGTTTTGATTGGAGAATTTAATCCATTTACATTAAAAGTAATTGTTGATAAATACATTGTTATTGCTATTTTATTATTGATATATTTCTTTTTTTAAATTTTTCTTCTTAAAGAAGTCCCTTTAACATTTCTTGTAATACTGGTTTGGTGGTGATGAACTCCTTTAGCTTTTCCTTGTCTGGAAAGTTTTTTATCTGTCCTTTGATTCTGAATGATAGCTTTGCTGGATAGAATAACCTTGGTTGTAGTCTTTGCTTTACATCACCTTAAATATTCTGTGCCAATCACTTCTAGCCTGCAAAGTTTCAGTTGAGAAATCAACTGACAGTCTAAAGAGAGCTACCTTGTAGATAACTAACTTCTTTTTTCTTGCTGCTTTTACCATACTCTCTTTGTATTTAACATTTGCCAGATTAATTATGTGTTTTGGTGTGGGCCTCTTTGGGTTCATCTTGTTTGGGACTCTGAACTTCCTGGGCTCGTATGTCTACTTTCTTCATCAGGTTGGGGAAATTTTCTATCATTATTTCTTCAAGTAGTTTTTTCAATTCCTTATGCTCTCTCTTCTTCTTCTGGTAACCCTATGATGTGAATGTTGGTAAACTTGATGTTGTCCCAGATGCCCCTTAGTCTCATTTTTGGGGGATTCTTTTTTCTTTGTGCTGTCTGAGTGGGTGTTTTATGCTGTCTTGTCTTCTAAATTACTCATTCTATCCTCTACTTCCTCTAATTTACTGTTGATTCCCTCTAATATATTATTTATTTTAATTATTGTATTCTTCATTTGTGACTGCTTCTTTTTTATGTTTTCTATCTCCATTTTTATGTTTCCTATCTCTTGTTGAAGTTCTCACTGAGATCGTTGACTATCCTTATAACCAGTGTTTTGAACTCTGCATCTGGCAGATTGCTTGTTTCCAATTTTTTAAGTTCTTTTTCTGTAACCTTTTTACCTTCTTTTATTTGGGACACGTTTGTCTCCTCAGTTTCGCTGCCTCCCTGTTTTTGTTTCTATGTATTATGTAGAGCTGCTGTGTCTCCCAATCGTAGTAGAATGGCCTTATGTAGTAGATCTCCTGTGGGGTCCAATGGTGCAGTTTCCCTGGTCACCTGTGTTGGGTACTCTGGGTGCGTCTCTTGTGTGGGCTGTGTGTGCCCTCCTGTTGTACTTGAGCCTTGGTTGCTGTTTTCAAGTCAATGGGAAGGGTTGACCCTCAGGCTGATTTGTTGTGAAGACAGTTCATGATTACACTCGAGGAGCTTTGGTGCAGGGGCTGAACCCAATAAGCAAGATTCTCTTAGCAGGACTCTAGTGTCTGTCCAGTCTGCCCAGTTGGCCCACTGGATGTGTTCTTTCTGGAGTTTAGGTGGTGCTCTGGTGTGACCTGAAGCTGGAACTGGGTGTGTTGTCTCTGAGGCTTCATAGGAAGGGCCCTATTGGAGGCCAAAGTCAGCTGCTGCCTGTGCCCTGCCCTGGGCCACTTGGGATGAGCTACAAAGTGATCTGCATATGGTTGCCACGTGTGCTAGGTTTCGAGGTGCCTGGGTGAGGCTCTATTATAAACCGAAACTGGCTGCCTGTAGTCTGAGATTGGGGCTACTTGGTAAGAGGTATTGGGGCATGCTGAGGCCTGATGCTGCTTATTTAAGGTTGGGAACCTTTGCGAGATTTTAGGAAAGTCTACAGCATGAACCAATACAGGCCCTTTGTATGGAAAAGCCACTGGAAGCAGCTTGGGTGGGTCTCAGGCAAGTACCAGGGCAGGGTGAATGGTTGGTGACTTTGTTTTAATTTGTTTGTTTGAATTTCATGCTATACATATTTTCCTTCATACAGAGAGACTTATAGATTTTCACTTGTAATTACATTTTGTTTCACATTAAAATTTTCATATTCTATATGAAGCCCTTCTGCTTACCTATTGTATTTTTTCCCTTCCAAACTTAGCACTTACTTTTTTCTGTTTTAAGGCCTTCTTTCTTAAAAGGAGGTCTTTGGCTTGTTTTCTACTGCTTCACATTCTACCTGTTATTAACACTTCATAGTTATATCTTCTTGTATATACTCTACCCTAACAACAGATGAAATCATGGTTTATAGAAGTAGTTAGAATATTATGAATCCTGTCTCAACTTAAGTGAGCTATCCTATCCAAAAAAAGAGTTTTAAACCCTATTTTCTAGTGTTTTGAACAACCAGTCAATTCTATTGAATGGTAATAGCTGGCAATAAATCAGTTAATCAATCAATCTGCAAAATGCTTTGTTGAAGAGATTTCTATTTTTCAGACATTTGAAGATGTGAATCTGTATTGTACATTTTAAAGTGACTACAGCCAGTATTTGTCGTTCCTCCTCTTGTTTGCAAGCTTCTTTTTTCAATCAAATATACAAATTTAGCACAGCAATGAAGTCAATGACATAGTCAGAGTTTTCTCTAAAACACTCTTCTAAATAAGTTCACCTACTTTATAGAAATGCTAAGCACCAATTGAGACATCAACAGCAATCCTCTCAAGCAGAAAAGAATTAAAAATTGAAAGAATAATAATAATTGAAAAAATCACTGATTTGGAACTGAGTGTTGTCAAAAGTAAAGGGCTAGTTTGTAGGACTAACATATTCAAGGAGAGGATGTTCAATTGTTTTCAGTGACAATCAGCAGGAGGGAATCAAACACCTCATAGCAATTACTGAATTTCTGCCAGAATCTGTTATAACATTGCCTTCGGGGATGCAAGATAAGAAAGATTCTAGCTAAGAAGCTACATCAAGAAAAGTAGGGAAAGAGAGAGACCATAACAGCTTTAACTTGTGAAGCTACCTGATAATTAAAGGTGTTGTGCTTTGGGAGGTAGGAAGGATTAATGCAATATTCAATACTGCATAATTAAAAACAGGATGATTTTTCTTAGGAAAAATATGACAAAATATAATCTCTAAATTTTAAGGTCAAATATATTCCATTTGATATTTTGTGATTTTGAAATAATTTAACAAATAATAAACATTGTACCTAGTGTGTTAAGAATATGCATATAAATGGGGGGAAATCAAGTAAAAATTTTAAATTCTCTGATATTAATGAATATGTATGGCATTAGCTGGAGACAGTGAAAAATCAATAAATTAAAAAACAATTGAATTCTGTATCAAACTATAATAACAAAAAAACGAAGTAAATATATATAAATTATAGTAAACTTTGCCAGACAACATTGTACTAGAAAAATACTGTAGCTTAGGGACATATAATTAAAATATGCAAGGAAAATATTACTGATTTTCAAAGATTTAGAATGCATAGAATATGTTTAATTTTAAAAATGCATCTAGTATCATTTTAAAACAAACTTGATGACTCAAAATAATTTCTAATTACAAAGTGCCCATAATAATCATTATTTGGAAATAATTATTATACTGGAAATGAGGTTTTCCATAAGTAGAAATTTATTAATCTATATACTTGTAAATATTACTGAAGAATGATGAAAATAATAGTTTTTCAAGGATTAGATGATTGATGTAGACTATAGAAGATCAGGCTTAATAAAGCACAAAGATAAATATATAGATATATATACACATATGTATAGTGGTATCTTTAAATACATGTATGTGCAGAAAGAGACAGAGAGAGAGAGAGAGAGAGAGAGAGAGAGAGAGAGAGAGAGAGAGAAAGAGAGCTATACCATTAATAGAAATTATTTAACTTCATAGAGAAAGTTAAGATGTGAGGTAAGGAATGGGAAAATCAAGTCTAACAAGTTTAGGCATTCAAATAATTATTTACATTAATTGAACAAAGTATTTTTATTGATTTAGTAGGCCATACAAAGCAAAACTACTGAATTTTTTTGAAAATGAAAAGATATGTGAATTATATATTGTAGAACCAAGTGTGACTAAACGGTTCCTTAAAACTCTGTCTTTCAATTTGGTAAATGTAGTCATTGTTCCCTTGTAAGTACATTGCAAAATCTCTCAAACTATCACTCCTGCTGTACACTTCACTCATTCTCCCCACCACTTGACAATGAATACCCCTATGAAACCAGTGAAATCTAAAATTTTACAATAGGATAAGGCATAGAGATGCTTTGATATAATCCAATCACTTGACAAATCAGAAAAGTGAGGTCAAGACAAATGACATTATTTAAAATTGATTGGCTACTTTGTGATTCTGTCTAAATCCCACATATTAGAGACCTGTCCACATTTCAAATTTTTGAAGCTTTCTTATGAAGAAAAAAATGTTCTCTTCTAAATCCTACATCATCTCTTTTGAACTTACAAAATCTGCTTTTTATTGAAGTAATTTGAATATTTTTTGCACCTAGTATCATAGTCTGTCAGTTCTTAAATATACAAATTAAGTTGTATATATATCTATTTTGTCCATATGCCCTTCTCTACTTGTATGAAATGGCCTGCACTGGTCAAGTAACCACTTTCATATGTTTTGTATTATAACTTTCCTCAAATTGTATGGATCCCAAAATATTATACTGTTAAATTTAAATTTTTGAATAATACAAATATACATAGCATACATTATTAATAAGCATATGTTACTATATATAGCATTTTGTAACATTTTTTCCTAAATGTTTTATGTTTGTTTCATATCCATGCTTATATTTATAGCTACACTTCCTTTTTTCTCTCTGCTAGACAGTATTCCCTTGTACGATTTACTACCGTGTTTCCCCGAAAAGAAGACATACGTGGACAATCAGCTCTAATGAGTCTTTTGGATAAAAATTGACATAAGTCATGGTCTTATTTTACTATAAGACTGGGTATAATATAATATAATATAATATAATATAATATAATATAATATAATAATATAATATAATAAAAAATATAAAAGACGGTCTTATATTAATTTTTGCTCCAAAAGATGCATTAACGCTGATTACATGGCTAGGTCTTATTTTCAGGGAAACACCATATGAACTATAGGCCAATTCTCTATTGATAATATTTGGATTGTTTCTATTTTTGTAGCATTACAACATTGCTTCTATGAATAATTTCCCAGTTGTCTCAATTTTACATATGGAAGATTTTCCCAAGGGTGTATGCCATGCATGGAAATACAGTCATTTATTTGCACAGGCACCTATCTATTCAATTGTATAACTGCAACATATTTTATTTCTAAGAAGGTTTCATCAATTTACATTTCCATCAATAGATTATAAAAATTTATTTCCACAATATTTTCACTGTGCAATATTGAGATATTTAAAGTTTTGCTAATCTTTTGTACTGAAAATGTTGCCCTAATTTAGCTTAATTTCTCTAATAAATAGAGAGGTTTAGCAAATCCTAGAGTATTTTATATAAACAAATACACTTTGTTGTTGTTGTTGTTTTTTTACATCATTTAGGGTTCAAATATATGAGTTTGGAGGTTGAATTTTAAAATTTTACTTTTTATATTTGGTAGAGTGTACAAAAGTTCTTCACTTCATAGCAGTCAAGTTTATAAAAAAAACTTTTTTCAGGTTTGAAATCTATTCCCAT